>NW_018250383.1:127864-161935 GCF_001263595.1 Phalaenopsis equestris | reverse complement strand
GATTGAACTATCACTGTTAAAATATTCATAATGTCCTTTGTAAAACTCAAGTCCGGGTGAGACCCGAGTTGTTGTGGACTCGTCAATCTAACTACCACAAAAGAACATACAAGTCTAACCATAATAAGAATTTAAGGAATCATCACCCTCATGACACACAAAAAGTACATCAAACCACTTACAATCCAAACATCTACCAAACATCATGCAAACTGATCAATCCACACTTAAGCAACCACAATACAACACTAACAATAATCATGACTCTTAAGCCTAAATCAAACCAAACAGATAACTATGGGTTGTCTCCCATAAAGAGCTTGGTTTAACGTCGCTAGCCCGAGAAATGATTCCACCTGGATCAAAATTCCAATTAAGTAATCCTTGATCAATCGTCTAATCTTTTCCAGATCAAGGTATTACTATAAAATCCTCAACTTTTAATTTTTCATTCAACTCTTTCTTTTCATATTGATTCTTATCATTGTTCCTAATATTTCTTTCTAGATCCAGTATTCTCTCTAATATTCTTCTATTAATTTTTTCAATTTTCATATTAATATCATTACTAAAATTTATAAGAAATGGATCTTTATATGATAATTCAAGATCCCCCAAATTTTGGATTAGATTCTCTCTAGATAATTCAGATTCTGGATCAAATTCTTCTATGTTACTCTTCTGTTTCAAGTTATCTTCCAATTCTTCCCCTCAATATTGAGTACATGGTGGAGGTGGTCTTTCTATATCTATCTTAGTTAAGGAAATAAGTTTTTCTGATTCCATAAGAATTTATTCCATTGGTCTTTCAATATCCTTATCCTCTTTTCTCAACTCAAAGTTTTTTTGAAATATATCCTCAAATTCTCTTCCAAGTCTTAGTTCAATAATTTTATCTTGTTCTTTATTCAATTCAGGTTTTTCTTGAGATTGAGTCAAATCTAAGGATATAAAGACTAGTGGTATAAAGACTATAGTGGTGTAGATGAATTCCCTAAATTGGTAGACTTTAAAATAGTATAGGGTACATTCATCTTAAGTTCATACGATTTCTCAACAGATGGAATTAAAAGTTTACTATTTTTGGTAGTGTCCATCATTTCACACCTCTCCTGAACATACATATAGTCTTCTTTAAACAACATTTTAGACTCATCAAGAAAGCCCATTTTTATCTCATATGTTAACTTACTCTCAAAACTTTTCTGAAAATAGTTTTTACTTAGATAATCAATTTCATCCATCCAAAAACTACCATCATCTTTTCCCTCAGCTGGATATTTCATAGCCTTTAAAACATCAAAAGCGGTTTCATGGTCATTAATATTCATATTTAACTTTACATTTTCCACATCTATCATAGCTTGTCCAGTAATAAGAAAAGGTCTCTCCAAAATAATGGGATATTCTTTATCTTCCTCCATATCTAATACAATAAAGTCCATAGGAAAGATAAATTTATCCACTTTAACAAGCACATCTTCTATAATCTCTTTTGGATAAATGATAGATCGATCAGTTAACTGAAGAGTTATAGTAGTGGGAGAAATATCGGCTAAACCTAACCTCTTAAATATAGATAGAGGCATCACATTAATGCTCGATCTTAAATCACATAAAGCTTTTCCACATAATCTTTTTCTAATTACAAAAGGAATTGTAAAGCTACAATGATCTTTAAGTTTTCGAGGAAAATTTTTCTGAAGTATTGCGCTGCACTCCTCACTTAGTGCATTCACTTAGTGCAACTGTCTCGTAATCCCAAAATTTCCTTTTCTTGTTTAATATCTCATTCATAAATTTTGCATAACTTGACATCTATTTCAAAGCTTCAGCGAAAGAAATATTTATCATAATCTTCTTAAGTACGTCCATGAACTTTGAAAATTTTTTATCCAACTCATGCTGTCTAAGTCTTTGAGGAAATGGAGGTGGTTGTCTTTTTAAATTGATTTTAGTTGTAGATATTAATATTTCCAGATCCTTAGAAACATGTTCTTCAGGTCTTTTAGTTTCCTTTGTTTCTCTCACAATATTTTTCTCTTTTCTAACCACAACCTCTATCTCTCTTCCACGTTTTAATTGGACAGCTTCTACTTGTTCATTAGTGTTCTCTTTAAGGTTGATCTCAATGTAGCTAGGAAGTGTTCCTTAGGGTCTATTGCTAAGTGAATTAGCAATTTGTCCCAGTTGATTCTCTATGTTTCTAATCACACCATTTTGACTTTACAACTGGTTTCCCATTTGCAATACCACTTCTTCTAAAGACATCTTCTTATCCTTAAATTGTTTATCATTGTTAGAGTCCAGTGGATATGAAGATTTATAGTTTGTGTTCCCCTGATTATTCCAACTTCCATAAGGATTTGCATGACTATTTTGCCATTGTTGGTTTCCACTCTCAGTAGTATGATACCAGTTAACATTAAGATGGTTCCTCCAAAATGGGTAGTAAAAGTTAGAATACGAGTTGTTTCAGGTATTTAAAGTCTCATATAAAATGTTAGAATCAATCATATGTCCTAATGAACTTTTCTCACTTACTGGAGTAAATTGAGGTTGGTTCATTCTAAAATGGTCCAACTTCCTTGATATTGCAGAAATCTGAGATGCTAGAGTTGTAATCGCATTTGTATCATGAACACTGGCTACCTTCTTAGGATTTACCCTTGCAGAGGGCCATTGAAATTCATTTGTAGTCATTTATTCAATTAATGCATATGCTTCATCAAATAATTTTGACATTAATGATCCACCAGTGGCAGCATCAATTATAAACCTAAGAGATTCTCCTAACCCATTATAAAAAGTTTGAATGATTAACCAATCAGGCAGAGCATGATGTGGACACTTTCTTAGAAGTTCCTTAAATCTTTCTCAGGCTTCGTATATTGATTCCCCTTCATACTGACAAAATGAGATAATATCTTTTCTAAGTTTAGTAGTCCTTGAAGGTGGAAAATACTTAGTTAGGAATTTTTGAGTTAACTCCTCCCAATTTTTAATAGAGTCAGGTGCTAATGAGTATAACCAAATTTTAGCCCTATCCCTTAGTGAGAAAGGAAAAAGCCTTAGTCTGACAGCATCGTCTGACATGCCGTTATAACAAAATATAGCACAAAGTTCTAGAAAACAAGATAAGTGTAAATAAGGATCCTTAGAAGGAGTTCCCCAAAATTGATTGTTCTGCAACAGTTGGATAATCTCTGGATTTATTTCAAATGAGTCAGCTTCTACGATATGGGTTTATATATTTGAGTGAATTTCATCTGTTGTAGGATTTATGTAGTCCCTCAATGAAGTATGATGATTTTCCAAGTTATTATCTTGAAAGTTTTCCACTTCCATTTCTATTTTTTTGAGTCCTTTCTGTATTTTTATATTATTATTTTTTTTTAAACTTGGGATTATAAGGCACAAGTTCTACAGATCCTTTGTTTAGCATACGTAACACAACAAATAATACATTAACAATTAAACAAATAATAGATGAAATACATTCAAGACAACAAAATATTTTCACGAACACCTTATTTTCACACAAACAATTTTTTTTTTCACAACACTTTTTCATATGAAAATACTTTCACAAAAAATAGTTTTTTACGACACTATAGTTTTTCAAGTTTAAGCCTAATTTCTTCAACTAAAAGTCTCTTAATGTTCTTACCGAAGCTTCCCCGGCAACGACGCCAAAAATTTGATTCAACTTTTTTATATACCTAAAAAAACAAGAATTTGACACCACTACTAGAAGATTTAAATCCCCGGCAACGGCGCCAAAAACTTGATGCTACTTTTTTATATACTTAAAAATACAAGAATTTGACACCACTACTAGAAGATTTAAATCTCCAACAACGACGCCAAAAACTTGATGTGAATTTTAATATGCAAGAATTTATGAACCTAGATTTATATATTTATAATGATTTTGTAAAGTCACAATTTCAAACGCAAGTATACGTATCACTCAAGTAATCAAGTATACGTATCACTCAAGTAATACAGGGCTCTAGTGGAGTCTCGTTTATCGATCCCACAGGGAAGCGAGGTAAGACGTCTTTAGTCAAATTCTAATCTACTACTATTTGTCCTTAGTTTGAAAGTACGATTTAATAAGTTTCACTAACAAATACTCTTAAATGTAAGCTTTAAGTTTAACACAACTAATAACTACTCCTAAATGTAAATATTAATTCTAAAAATAACCCTTTTTGGATTAATTGGTTTGGAGATTTTTGAGATATTAAAAAAATACTATTCTTATGTAATGAATTGGATAATGTAAAAGAATGAGATGCATTAAATATTGTATGTGCCAAATAGGAGCAATTCTATTCTTTACCCTTTGGTCCAATCATAAAGAAGATTAACTAATTTGACTAATCCTACGCCTGTTTACTGAATTTGCGGCTAGGCTGGGAGGATACCGGCTCTCACTTTGTTTTATTTCATATTGCGCTTAAGAATTTAAAAAAATCTCCACTTTAGTTTCCAAACCCTAGGACCAAATTGGGGATTTTAGTCTATCACCCTAAAATCTCCAATTCTACGCCCATCAAAGTATATTTCCTTATTTATTTACATTCAACTCCATTTACTCCCATGAATGTCCCATGAATGTCACCATCCATAAAATTTGAATGTGGTTCCACTTTGTTGAGAATTACACCGCCCTTTTGGATCAATGAAATTACAAAAAATTTTAACACTACAACGGGCCCTTGTTATATTGTAAATGAAGTGCAAGTAAAAACCATCACATTTATAATTAAATCTTCTTCTAACAAGCATCCCAAAATCCTAAACATGAATTCTACTCATTTTAAAAGAAAAGTAAAGTGAAAATAATGACATAATCTTCTCATGCCACTATTTCCAAAGAAGAAGAAAGAGTAAGAGAAGCCCATCATAAAACACGAAGAAAACACAATAGAAACTTCATTTAACCAAAGTAAATCCACTAGATAAGTGTTTGCAAAAATCAAAAGATAATGAAGAACACAATACTTAGCCTTTTCCCTTTGAAAGAAAGACGAATATCTCTCCTACAAAGTCTCCCGCTGATCCATGCAATGCTAGAACATCTCCTTACAAATTCTCTCAAAATCTCCTCTCCAATCTCTCCAAAAGGGTAGAAATCTACATTTCTACTCCTATTCTAAAAACCCTAAACTTTCTCCACACTTTTCCTAACATTCCTCTCACAAAAAAACCACTTTTTCTAACCTAAATTTGTTCTTTTAAAGTGTAGGGACGAAGTTTGAAGAGTTGTCGCAAGAATTTTTTCAAAAAACTTACAAATACGTCGAATCTGGGCCCATAACTGCTAATAGTCGGTCCGGAATCTTCCTGGATGCAGTAGGCGGGCTCGAGGGCGTTGTCGGCGAGCATTTCTGTCATTTTTCAGTCTTCTCGGGAAAATCTCACCATCGGCGAGCTCGAGGGTGCCGTCGGCGAGCTTGAGGGAGCAGTCGGCGAGCTCAAAGGCGCTGTCGGCGAAATTTCTGCGCAGCTCCACCATTTTGCTCCGTTTTAGCTCCGTTTCTCACCATTTCAGTTGTATTGTGTTCCTGACAGATAGCCCTGCAAAATAAACATAAAAACAACCTTCCGTTAAAGTGTAATTGCATTCAAAAATATGCAAGAAGAGTAAAAGAGATTAAGCATCGAAAAACTTATCGAAAGGTGACAGGACAAAATTTCATTTACTGCTTGTTTTTGCTCCAAATTGCACCATTTTTATTTTTTTTTCTCCAAAAATCCATTTCTTTTGCCTGAAACCAAAAACATGCAAAATACCTTCCTTTAAAGTGTAATATCATTAAAATTAAGCATAAAATATATATGAGAAGTCAAGCATTTTTTAGGCATGTCCGACTCCCCTGGGAACAAGTTTTTCTCTCCATTTAAATCAAGAAATATTATCTTCATACATCGGTAATGTGTTCATGTCCCTCATGAACCAATTTAACTTTCTTCCATTGGCATGCTTTACCCATTTATATCTTGGGAAAGTACGGTCAACTCTTTTGGACTTCAAAATCGCCTTTTCAATCACCTCTGAACAGAGAGGTTCAGGAGCCCATTAAGAACTTTTTAATCTTCATGTGGGGTCGGACCCCAATAGGTGTATTGGTGGAGTAATTCTACCTGGGCATTGTGCGTTGTTAAGTCAGTCCCACACTGGGTCCTAAACACTTCACATCTCCTTTTTGACTTTAATTTGCTATTTTGCAAATTAAATCGAATTGCGTCGTGCTGTGCACGCTTTTTAAATTTCCTTATATTAAAAAAAAAATTTCTACTTTTAAACTAATTTTACTAAAATTTTAAGCCCCCCCATAAATTAAATAAAAAAAAACTTACCCGGTCTATAGATCGACTAAGACTACGATGTTTTGGCCAAAAAGCTAACCCCAAAGCTTTCTCTTTCAAAGTTGCAGCAATTGCGTGCCCAACGCTCACTTTTTCCTGCAACCTGCTGACGAGCCACGATGCCCGCAATGTCACTCTCACCATCAAGTTTGGAGCAGGATTTGAAGATCTCGAGGATGTTTTCTGGAAATCCCCGTTCATCATAATGAAATTCTTCGCTCTAGAGGTTCAAGAACCATATGCCGAGTTTAACCTGAACTACCTTCAAGACTTCCCTTCTTGTAAGAGGGTCAAGACTACTGCCGCCACAACACCCACCAAGCCTGTTGTTCTCGTTGCTAATAAGGGAAAAGAATTTATGATCATTAAAGATCTGACTGAGGGATTGGCTGTCTCTCCACCAGTATTTGAAATTAAATCAAGTTTAAAGGCTACACCGCTAACTTATACCCAAAGGAGAAACCATAATAGGAGGGTTCGGAGGGCTACTAAAGTTCAAGCTCCTACGGAGATACCTGTTGAGGAAGATCCTCACCAGGATGAGTCAAGATTACTGGAAACATATCCACTCCTGCGAGGAAGTAGATTCCATCCTTTAATGGGTACAAAGTATCCAGAAAATTGCCTCTACTTTACCATCACTTCATGAACTTGGTGAAAAGAGAAAGAAGTCCACTCCTATCACTCGATTCAGTTTAGTTTTCAAGAGGCTAGCTGCCATGGAAGGTTGCTCAGTTAGTGAACTACTCAAACAAGTGGGACATGCAATATCCCCTCGCATAAAGAAAGAAATATTAAGGGACGTCATATTTGCAAGACGATCTCAAAAATTAACTGAAGCTTTGCCTGCTCGTATTTCTGTCCGGTTCCATTTAGGGAGCAGAGTTGATACAACCATAGTTACATTCGATTCTACCATTACTAGACTTGAAGGTCGTCGACCAGCCAAGGCACGATTAGGTCCAAGAATTCTACCAATCACCCACCTCAAAGATATTCCTAAATTCTTGAAGGAAAAGATGAAGAAATTACCCGATATTGTAGTCCGTATGAACCATGGGGAGCATACTTCTCTTCACATACCGATGTTTCTGCTGAGACTCTTCATCTCAATACTTCACCGTCAAAGAAAAAGGTGTGGGTACCTAAGGCGTTGTACTGATATGGTCCAGTAAGCCCGCAATGCAAGAACATGAAATGAAGCCAGGGTCCGAAGTATCTGACATTGTCGCAGCAATTGCCAGTGAGATAGAAGAACAAGAGGAGGAGGTCCAGCAGGGTCCTCCAGATTTTAAGGCAATTTAAGAATCAATAATTGAAGGAAAAGTTGAAAAGCTCAGGGTCGAGATTTCTGAGTTGGCTCGGGAACATGGAGTCTCCATTGACGATGATGAAGATTTTGACTATAATGATTACCTCAAAGAAGATTTCATGGATATCCATGTCCGAGGCTCAACCTCTCGTCGAAGAGAACGCCGTAGATGAGCTGCGTAGGGCTATCCTCCTAAGGGATGAGCAAGTCAGCCAACTGGAGAAAAGGATAGAAGAGATGGCCGCAGCCATGACTGCTATGGCCACAATTCAAGGAAAATCTCAACCCTCACAGTTAGCATCTCCAGAGGTCAACCAACAAGAAATTATACATATTACAAATGAAAGAAGAGAAGTTGCCTCAGCAAACTGGGATGAGCAACCAAAAAAGGATTCTCCATCGAGCGCCATGCCGTAGAAGGAATTTAAGCATATGGTCAAGCAAGTTCGGGAGGCCTTAACCCAATCTAAGGGTGGTGCATTAGTTTTAAAGGGCATACCTTATCCGGAAGAATTTGATGTCGTACCCTTCCCCAAGGGTTTCATGTTGCCAAACTTTAAGGTATTTGATGGGACTGGAAATTCCAAACAACACATAACACATTTTTGAGCCAATTGTGACAACATACTATTTGTGAAAATAATTGCCGGAGCGCAACACCATGTCTCTATAAGAGAGCTCATGATGTAAAAGCAAAAGCCCAACGAGACTTTGGTGGACTACATCTTGAGGTGGAGAAACCTTATCATGAAGTGTGAACCTCAGCTACAGTAACATCATGTGATTGAGATTTTACTCAAAAGCATTCATGGGCCAGTAACTTTCATGCTCAAGGGAATCACCATCAAATCCTTCGAGAAGCTACTTAACAATGCCGACAGTCTTCAAGAAAAAATCAAACATATGGATTCTCATGAGAAATCCAAGAAAACCAGAGTATTTGGAAAGAAGTTAGGAGCAGTAGCAACTATCAATAAAGGAAAATAACCAATGAAGATATATCCAAAAAATCCTATCCAATATTCACAACATGCTCAGAAATAAAGTAGCCAGTTCAACCAACGAACGCCTCAAGGAGGATCATCCTGAACGGAGAATAAAAGAATATATTTAATAGAACGATAGAAAATGGTGTATTCTCTCAAAGATGAAACCGTATCTAAAATGTTCAGGAGTCTGAAGAAGCCTGAATTCAGACTACCAGATCCAAAGAAACCCGAAGAGGTCGACAAGAAGGATGAACCAAATTATTGCCCATACCACAGGTTGCTTGGGCACATTATAGAAGAATGTTTCATCTTTAAGGATTGGCTTGAGAAGAACCTTAAAGAAGAAAATATAACTATCCCAAAAGAATATTTAAAAGAACTTGAAGAAGATTCCATAAATATGATTTCGGTTGAGCCAATCTCTCCAATTGATCCATATACTAGAGAAGAGGGTCATAAACCAAATTCAGGATGCATCAAAACAATCTTCCACATATTCTGGAGAAGATGGATGGAATACAGTCTGGAGCAAATCGTCCAAGAAAATATTGAACCAAATTAAGAATGCTTCAAAACAAGCCTCTATTCAGAATCTTCAGCTTCCAAACCCGAGACAAAGATTTCACCAAGAGATTTGTCATCGTCAAAGACAAAAAAGAAGAAGAACACTACAACAAAGACTGATAGAACTGGGGATAGATTAGTTGTTTCAGATTTAGAAAAAAATATCTTGAACTCCTGACTTTGTATGATTATCTTTTGATTATCTTTTTATGATTATCTTTTTACCCCTTCGAGGTCTTATGAATATAATGATTGTGATTTCGGCTATGTTTTAACTATTTCTGGTGATAATATAACTAATTTTGATCAATCTAGCCTCAATCTCGATTCTCAAGATGATTCTCAAATCGTACTTGAGTCCGATGAACCCGCTAATAAAATCGAAGAAGACATCGATGATACCGCTTACGATAGCACTAGGAGTGAGGAATCAATTCTCGAGCACCACGATGCACTGCACCACTTGCCATCAAATTAGATCTTTTCGACAAAGAAGAAATATCAGAAGATTCGAAAATGATATGTCAAGAAGAAGAAATTACAGAAGTGAACTTAAGGAGTGTGAGAGTATTACCCCCAAGAATAACTCCAACAGACAAAGGAAAATAAATATATACTCGAGAAGAGCTACCTCCACCTCTACTAGTGGAAGAACTACGTAACCAAGAGAAAATTGGAGGATCATAAAAAATGGATTACAACGTGCTAGCTCAACTTAGGAAACTGCCAGCCAAATTAAGCATCTACGACACTCTGATTCTATCAAAGGAGATGAGAGTCTCTGGTTACAACGTTACAACTCTGGTTACAACCTTGCTTGACCCAGAGATTTGTTTAGCCCAGTTGGCCAGCACATCCTCGAATGAAGTTTGCTCATGTAAAAAACAGCCTGGGGTAACCTTTACAGATGAAGATTTGTTGTTCGGTACTGCAGACCACAATGGTCCACTCTATATCTCCGTTAGTATTGGCAGATTTGTGTTGTACAGAGTTTTAGTAGATCCTGGAGCATCACTCAACTTGATGAGTCTACAAACATTGCCAATTTGGATATTGAAGATCAGGAACTTACAGCCAATAAAATGATTCTAAGAAGATTCAACCAAAAGGGAGAGAGAGCCCTTGGATCCATTACATTGCTTATGAAGGTTGGAGAACTAGTACCGACCAATAAGTTTCATATCATCGACACTGAGACCTCTTTCAACGCTCTACTGGGTCGACCGTGGATTCACGAACACAACATGGTTCCATCGTCTCTACACCAGTGCATCAAGTATTACAAAGAGGGACAAGAACATTGCATCAAGGGAGATCTACAACCATTCTCAGCTCATGAAGTTGGTATTCATGAAGATGCTGCCTACTATGCGCCTCCAAAGAAAATTGTCTTCTCTCATGAAATTATCACAAATAAATGTGAAAGTTTAGAAAAATCACAAAGAGGAGTCCATTCAACTCCGCTTCAGTGATCTTCCACCACTCTTTTGCAACAAGTTGGTGGAGGTTCTTTTAGTTCGTGCACCCGAGGTCGAGGCCGGGGACATGGACGAGGAAAAACCAATTTAATTGTTGAACAGACTAGGCCAACCATCAACATTGGTGATGAAGACAGTTCCAAAGATGAAATAATGATGAAAAAATAGAAGAAACCTCAGTACGACATATCCTTAAAAGATATAGAGAAAAGCAAATATGAAACGATGTATGATCGGATAAACCACTATGTGAACACTATGACACTTACTCTGATGCTCCCTCAAAACATTGAAAGTTTAGAGGTCTAGGAGGTCCGTAGCGCTGGTTCAAATATCACCAAGTTTTATCATGCTTCTACCTCCACTGATCTTGAAGATCATCTAAACTTGGATGATGATCCTAATGAATTAATAAAATTACCTTTTGGTTATTTTTTGCCTTGTGTACCTTTTGGTTATTTTTTGCCTTGTGTACAAAAGTTAATTCAGCAGGGGCATTGGCCAAAACAAATACTGAAAGATGAATTACAACTTTTTGAAAAATTATGGAATGTTAAAAGTTGAACTCCAAACTCAAAAGAGGGTCTCAAATTTGGTACAGTCGGACTAGTCAATGATTCAGAATTTTGTATGGTTGTTACTAGTGAATTGAAAGGGGATTGCCTTGATATGGAGGATGACTCTACTGATCAGCTGATAGAAAATGCTCCGCTAGAATTTGAGGAGAAAATTAAATCAACTATTGATGAATTGAAGGAAATTAACCTCGGGACTATAGTACAACCCCGACCTATATTTATAAGTTCTCTACTCAATGATGAAGAATCTTTACAACTGATCAAATTGCTAATAGAATTCAAAAATTGCTTTGCATGAAGCTATGATGAGATGTCATGACTGTTAGCAGCGGTTACAGTTCATAAACTCGGGGTAGACAAAGATATGACCCTAGTAAAACAAGCTCACAGAAGAATATGCCTCGAAATAAAGCAGCAAGTCATCACCGACATGAAGAAATTAATAGACGCTAACATTGTAAAAGAAGAGAAATATCCCACATGGTTAGCCAACTTTGTCCCAGTTAAAAAGAAAAATGGACAAATCCGTGTTTGTGTCGACTTCAGGGACTTGAACAAAGCGTGTCCAAAATACGAATTCCCGTTACCAATACAAAAAATGATAGTGGACATCGCTTCTACACATGAAATCTTCTACACATGAAATCTTCTCTTTTTCTTCTCTTTTATGGACGGATTGTCGGGATACAACTAAATCAAGATGGCTCCCAAGGATGCAGCACTTACAGCCTTCAAAACACCTATCGGGATTTTCTGCTACACAGTGATGCTGTTTGGACTCAAGATCGCTGCATCAACATACCAACGTGAAATGACAAAATTTTTTGACGACCTCATTCACAATCAAGTAGAATGTTATGTGGATGATTTGGTCATAAAATGTAAGTGAAAAATAGACCATTTGTATGATTTGAGGATCGTGTTTAAACGGTTACGACGATATGACCTTAAAATGAATCCCTTAAAGTGCGCATTTGGCGTTACCTCCGGTAAATTTCTAGGATTCATTGTCCGTCATAGGGGAATCGAGATCAACCCAGATAAGATTAAAGCAATCTTGGAAATGCCTCATCCTAAAAACTTGAAGCAACTACGTTCCTTTCAAGTAAAGTTGACATATCTGAGACATTTTATTTCTAATCTCTCAGGTAGGTGTCAGTCCTTCTCGCCATAAATTAAAAAGGAGCCAAATTTGTTTGGGAAGAGAAATGTTAGTGGGTCTTCAAGGATGTTAAACAGTATTTAAGGACACCTCTTATATTGGCAGCGCCTATCTCAGGTAAACCTTTAATACTTTATACTGCGGCCTTCGATGACTCTCTTGGAGCCCTCTCAGCCCAAGTCAATGACAAGGGTAAAGAAAACAAACTCTACTACTTGAGTCGCCGCCTAATACTGACAGAGATAAGGTATCCACCTATTCAGAAGCATTGTCTAGATTTGATTTTCCCTAATTTCAAAAGTTAATCCATTGCAATATTTGATGACCGCAATATTTGATGATTGATGACCCAACCAACACTCTCTAGACATCTAGCAAGATGGTCGATGATCTTATTGCAGTTTGATATAACTTTTGTTCCCTTCCGTGCTATCAAGGGACAGATTTTAGTAGACTTTCTCGCTGCACACCCACTTCTAGCTGGGTTCCCTCTTAATAATGAACTACCAGAGGAGCAGATACTATAAATGGAATTCTCCGTTTTGCAACACTGAGAAATTTACTTTGACGGAGCTTCGTCAACCAGAAAGGACAGAGGATTGGGTACAATTATACCAGGTAAAGCAGGTATTTGTTTGATCTTTATCACGGCAGATAAGGGTATGCTGAAGTTCTCATACCACTTGACAGAGCCATGTACCAACAATGAAGCAGAATATGAAGCCTTAATCACCAGATTATAGTTGGCAATATTGATGAACATAACAGACATTGCCATCCATGGAGACTCACAACTCATCATCCAACAAGTCGTCGGACAATACAAAATTTTGAAACGAGACTAGCAGAATACCATCAGTACACGAAGAAGCTGTTAGAATAGATTCCCAATGTAAATTTCTACCGAATTCCTAGGGAAGATAATGTCTATGCCGACACTTTAGCAAAACTCACAAAAGATTTAGCATATCTCCCAGAGGATTCCATTGATATCACAGTACAAGGAAGCGAAGTTTTGGCTCGAATCGACCTCAAAACTCTACACAAACTCAAGAAAGAAGAAAAAATGATAATTGCGGTTGCAGATATCAATGAAGATTGGTGCAAGATATTAATAGAATATTTGTATACTGGAATGCTATCAGAAGACAAGTCTGAAGTACATCACATTACAAAAAGGACTATGTCATACGCTCTAGTAGGTGATGTCCTCTACAGGAGATCATTCGACCAGATGTGGCTACGATGTTTAACCAAAATTGAGGCACAAAATATTGTTAAAGAACTACATGCCGGATTGTGTGACGCTCACCAGTCAGGGCCGAAGATGAAACTGAAGATCCAAAGACACAGATATTATTGGCCAGCAATGATGTTTGACTGCATGAATACAACCAGAAGATGTCACCAGTGCCTGGTGCATGAGGCAGTCTTACACCAATGTGCTACACCCAACAGTCGCCTCGTGGCCGTTCGAGTGTTGGGGCACGGACATAATAGGTTTGATAGACCCTCCATCCTCCAAAGGACATAGATTTATAATTGCCCCTACAAATTATTTCTCCAAATGGGTAGAGTCAGTACCTCTACGAGAGGTTACGACACAACACATCCTTCAATTCTTCAAAAGCCAAATCATCTTCTATTTCAGAGTACCGCAAAGAATAATTTCCGACAAAGGAACTTTTAAAAGCACCAAAATCAACAATCTCATCAAAGGACATGAGATAGATTGGAGATACTCTACAATTTACTATCCCAGAGCAAATGTCCTGGCTGAAGCCTTCAACAAGACATTGATACCTATTTTAAAAAAAACACTGGATGAAAACAAAAGAGATTGGCACAACAAGTTATTAGAAGCTTTTTGGGCTTATCGAACAACGTTCAGGACACCCACTTAGTGCACACCCTACATGCTCGTGTACGAGTCGAAGGCTGTACTACCATTAGAAGTTCAGATGTCGTCTCTCAAAGTCATTGCGCCAACCAACTTACAATGAAAGAAAGTGCAAAACCCAGACTTGAAGAATTAGAGAGTCTTGAGGGAAAATGACTAGAAGCACAACAACATTTGGAACTTTACCAGGCAAAGATGGTACAAGCCCATGACAAATTGGACCGCCCAAGGACATTCAAAGTTGGTGACCTTGTCCATGTGCTCAAAAGACCCATTCTTTTACGCCGTAAGATAGGTGGAAAATTTGAGCCACTCGAGCACCACGATGCACTGCTTGCCATCAAATTAGATCTTTTCGACAAAGAAGAAATATCAGAAGATTCGAAAATGATATGTCAAGAAGAAGAAATTACAGAAGTGAACTTAAGGAGTGTGAGAGTATTACCCCCAAGAATAACTCCAACAGACAAAGGAAAATAAATATATACTCGAGAAGAGCTACCTCCACCTCTACTAGTGGAAGAACTACGTAACCAAGAGAAAATTGGAGGATCATAAAAAATGGATTACAACGTGCTAGCTCAACTTAGGAAACTGCCAGCCAAATTAAGCATCTACGACACTCTGATTCTATCAAAGGAGATGAGAGTCTCTGGTTACAACCTTGCTTGACCCAGAGATTTGTTTAGCCCAGTTGGCCAGCACATCCTCGAATGAAGTTTGCTCATGTAAAAAACAGCCTGGGGTAACCTTTACAGATGAAGATTTGTTGTTCGGTACTGCAGACCACAATGGTCCACTCTATATCTCCGTTAGTATTGGCAGATTTGTGTTGTACAGAGTTTTAGTAGATCCTGGAGCATCACTCAACTTGATGAGTCTACAAACATTGCCAATTTGGATATTGAAGATCAGGAACTTACAGCCAATAAAATGATTCTAAGAAGATTCAACCAAAAGGGAGAGAGAGCCCTTGGATCCATTACATTGCTTATGAAGGTTGGAGAACTAGTACCGACCAATAAGTTTCATATCATCGACACTGAGACCTCTTTCAACGCTCTACTGGGTCGACCGTGGATTCACGAACACAACATGGTTCCATCGTCTCTACACCAGTGCATCAAGTATTACAAAGAGGGACAAGAACATTGCATCAAGGGAGATCTACAACCATTCTCAGCTCATGAAGTTGGTATTCATGAAGATGCTGCCTACTATGCGCCTCCAAAGAAAATTGTCTTCTCTCATGAAATTATCACAAATAAATGTGAAAGTTTAGAAAAATCACAAAGAGGAGTCCATTCAACTCCGCTTCAGTGATCTTCCACCACTCTTTTGCAACAAGTTGGTGGAGGTTCTTTTAGTTCGTGCACCCGAGGTCGAGGCCGGGGACATGGACGAGGAAAAACCAATTTAATTGTTGAACAGACTAGGCCAACCATCAACATTGGTGATGAAGACAGTTCCAAAGATGAAATAATGATGAAAAAATAGAAGAAACCTCAGTACGACATATCCTTAAAAGATATAGAGAAAAGCAAATATGAAACGATGTATGATCGGATAAACCACTATGTGAACACTATGACACTTACTCTGATGCTCCCTCAAAACATTGAAAGTTTAGAGGTCTAGGAGGTCCGTAGCGCTGGTTCAAATATCACCAAGTTTTATCATGCTTCTACCTCCACTGATCTTGAAGATCATCTAAACTTGGATGATGATCCTAATGAATTAATAAAATTACCTTTTGGTTATTTTTTGCCTTGTGTACAAAAGATTTATTTTTTGCCTTGTGTACAAAAGTTTTATTTTTTGCCTTGTGTACAAAAGTTTTATTTTTTGCCTTGTGTACAAAAGTTTTATTTTTTGCCTTGTGTACAAAAGTTAATTCAGCAGGGGCATTGGCCAAAACAAATACTGAAAGATGAATTACAACTTTTTGAAAAATTATGGAATGTTAAAAGTTGAACTCCAAACTCAAAAGAGGGTCTCAAATTTGGTACAGTCGGACTAGTCAATGATTCAGAATTTTGTATGGTTGTTACTAGTGAATTGAAAGGGGATTGCCTTGATATGGAGGATGACTCTACTGATCAGCTGATAGAAAATGCTCCGCTAGAATTTGAGGAGAAAATTAAATCAACTATTGATGAATTGAAGGAAATTAACCTCGGGACTATAGTACAACCCCGACCTATATTTATAAGTTCTCTACTCAATGATGAAGAATCTTTACAACTGATCAAATTGCTAATAGAATTCAAAAATTGCTTTGCATGAAGCTATGATGAGATGTCATGACTGTTAGCAGCGGTTACAGTTCATAAACTCGGGGTAGACAAAGATATGACCCTAGTAAAACAAGCTCACAGAAGAATATGCCTCGAAATAAAGCAGCAAGTCATCACCGACATGAAGAAATTAATAGACGCTAACATTGTAAAAGAAGAGAAATATCCCACATGGTTAGCCAACTTTGTCCCAGTTAAAAAGAAAAATGGACAAATCCGTGTTTGTGTCGACTTCAGGGACTTGAACAAAGCGTGTCCAAAATACGAATTCCCGTTACCAATACAAAAAATGATAGTGGACATCGCTTCTACACATGAAATCTTCTCTTTTATGGACGGATTGTCGGGATACAACTAAATCAAGATGGCTCCCAAGGATGCAGCACTTACAGCCTTCAAAACACCTATCGGGATTTTCTGCTACACAGTGATGCTGTTTGGACTCAAGATCGCTGCATCAACATACCAACGTGAAATGACAAAATTTTTTGACGACCTCATTCACAATCAAGTAGAATGTTATGTGGATGATTTGGTCATAAAATGTAAGTGAAAAATAGACCATTTGTATGATTTGAGGATCGTGTTTAAACGGTTACGACGATATGACCTTAAAATGAATCCCTTAAAGTGCGCATTTGGCGTTACCTCCGGTAAATTTCTAGGATTCATTGTCCGTCATAGGGGAATCGAGATCAACCCAGATAAGATTAAAGCAATCTTGGAAATGCCTCATCCTAAAAACTTGAAGCAACTACGTTCCTTTCAAGTAAAGTTGACATATCTGAGACATTTTATTTCTAATCTCTCAGGTAGGTGTCAGTCCTTCTCGCCATAAATTAAAAAGGAGCCAAATTTGTTTGGGAAGAGAAATGTTAGTGGGTCTTCAAGGATGTTAAACAGTATTTAAGGACACCTCTTATATTGGCAGCGCCTATCTCAGGTAAACCTTTAATACTTTATACTGCGGCCTTCGATGACTCTCTTGGAGCCCTCTCAGCCCAAGTCAATGACAAGGGTAAAGAAAACAAACTCTACTACTTGAGTCGCCGCCTAATACTGACAGAGATAAGGTATCCACCTATTCAGAAGCATTGTCTAGATTTGATTTTCCCTAATTTCAAAAGTTAATCCATTGCAATATTTGATGACCCAACCAACACTCTCTAGACATCTAGCAAGATGGTCGATGATCTTATTGCAGTTTGATATAACTTTTGTTCCCTTCCGTGCTATCAAGGGACAGATTTTAGTAGACTTTCTCGCTGCACACCCACTTCTAGCTGGGTTCCCTCTTAATAATGAACTACCAGAGGAGCAGATACTATAAATGGAATTCTCCGTTTTGCAACACTGAGAAATTTACTTTGACGGAGCTTCGTCAACCAGAAAGGACAGAGGATTGGGTACAATTATACCAGGTAAAGCAGGTATTTGTTTGATCTTTATCACGGCAGATAAGGGTATGCTGAAGTTCTCATACCACTTGACAGAGCCATGTACCAACAATGAAGCAGAATATGAAGCCTTAATCACCAGATTATAGTTGGCAATATTGATGAACATAACAGACATTGCCATCCATGGAGACTCACAACTCATCATCCAACAAGTCGTCGG
Organism: Phalaenopsis equestris; assembly: GCF_001263595.1. NCBI lineage: Eukaryota > Viridiplantae > Streptophyta > Magnoliopsida > Asparagales > Orchidaceae > Phalaenopsis > Phalaenopsis equestris. Next base: position 143,654 of record NW_018250383.1, on the reverse strand, counting down.
ACAATACAAAATTTTGAAACGAGACTAGCAGAATACCATCAGTACACGAAGAAGCTGTTAGAATAGATTCCCAATGTAAATTTCTACCGAATTCCTAGGGAAGATAATGTCTATGCCGACACTTTAGCAAAACTCACAAAAGATTTAGCATATCTCCCAGAGGATTCCATTGATATCACAGTACAAGGAAGCGAAGTTTTGGCTCGAATCGACCTCAAAACTCTACACAAACTCAAGAAAGAAGAAAAAATGATAATTGCGGTTGCAGATATCAATGAAGATTGGTGCAAGATATTAATAGAATATTTGTATACTGGAATGCTATCAGAAGACAAGTCTGAAGTACATCACATTACAAAAAGGACTATGTCATACGCTCTAGTAGGTGATGTCCTCTACAGGAGATCATTCGACCAGATGTGGCTACGATGTTTAACCAAAATTGAGGCACAAAATATTGTTAAAGAACTACATGCCGGATTGTGTGACGCTCACCAGTCAGGGCCGAAGATGAAACTGAAGATCCAAAGACACAGATATTATTGGCCAGCAATGATGTTTGACTGCATGAATACAACCAGAAGATGTCACCAGTGCCTGGTGCATGAGGCAGTCTTACACCAATGTGCTACACCCAACAGTCGCCTCGTGGCCGTTCGAGTGTTGGGGCACGGACATAATAGGTTTGATAGACCCTCCATCCTCCAAAGGACATAGATTTATAATTGCCCCTACAAATTATTTCTCCAAATGGGTAGAGTCAGTACCTCTACGAGAGGTTACGACACAACACATCCTTCAATTCTTCAAAAGCCAAATCATCTTCTATTTCAGAGTACCGCAAAGAATAATTTCCGACAAAGGAACTTTTAAAAGCACCAAAATCAACAATCTCATCAAAGGACATGAGATAGATTGGAGATACTCTACAATTTACTATCCCAGAGCAAATGTCCTGGCTGAAGCCTTCAACAAGACATTGATACCTATTTTAAAAAAAACACTGGATGAAAACAAAAGAGATTGGCACAACAAGTTATTAGAAGCTTTTTGGGCTTATCGAACAACGTTCAGGACACCCACTTAGTGCACACCCTACATGCTCGTGTACGAGTCGAAGGCTGTACTACCATTAGAAGTTCAGATGTCGTCTCTCAAAGTCATTGCGCCAACCAACTTACAATGAAAGAAAGTGCAAAACCCAGACTTGAAGAATTAGAGAGTCTTGAGGGAAAATGACTAGAAGCACAACAACATTTGGAACTTTACCAGGCAAAGATGGTACAAGCCCATGACAAATTGGACCGCCCAAGGACATTCAAAGTTGGTGACCTTGTCCATGTGCTCAAAAGACCCATTCTTTTACGCCGTAAGATAGGTGGAAAATTTGAGCCAACTTGGGAGGGACCATTTGTTGTTGAAAAGGTCTACGCAAGAGGAGCCTACCAGCTAGTAGATTTTTGTGGAGAAAGACTTATGTTGCCGATCAATGGACGATACCTGAAGACATACTATGCAGCTTGACATTGCTTGACATTGCTTGACTTGAAATTTTGAAATTTTGATTGTTTTGATGTTATCTATTTGGCCAAACGTCTATGATCGGGTCTAAAAAATTTTGTAATAAAATTAACCTCAATATAATGAATATTTTTGAAATTACACATTTCAATTTACTCCTTTATACCTTTAAATTTGACATTCTACTAAATTGAACAAAATATATACATAAATAAATAATGTTCTCACCAAAGAAAAACTAATTTTTTTCTTTAATAAACACTTTATCTTATTCTTGTTCACGTCAAGTTTCAGTTCACTGATATTTTTCCTGTCATCTGTAGAGAAATGTCAGGCCAAAGGTTGATATTTGCTTTTAAAGATGGCTGGAACCTCGTACTCAACATAGAAAGGACGCCGCAGGGCGACACCATAGACTTCGACATGTACTTTAGCCAAGTTGACATGGACTATGAGGGTCCTTTGATGGATGTGGCCAGCTTTGAGGAGAAAGAAGGGCTACCTTCACTGCTAAGGTTCGACACTAGAAATAGTTCCTCATTGAAGGGGAAAAATGTAGTAATACAACAAGACGTGATGGAGGGGACCAGTCACCTACCGTCCATGATAGCTACGCCGACCAAAGGCCTAGTCGCTACCGATAATGAAAGACTTCCAGAAGCACCACTATGGAGGACTCAACACAGAAATGCTAGCTTCCAAAAATATATGGCTTTCCTACTCGAGGAGAGAGAACGCCAGAAAGAGGTAGAGAACTTAAGAAAGAGGTCGCCAGAAAGAGGTAGAGAACTTGCTCACCCCTATCCCTAAAGGGGATATCTATGATCTGGGCATGAGAGAGACCTCTTCCAGCCTGCCTACTATAGATGATGAGTTAGAATTTGTTATAAAGCTGGAAATACTACCAGCTTTGGATGTTCTTTGTATGGGTTGTTCGACCTGCAACGCCAAGATACCAACACGTAAGGCAGCCACAGGGGCATTCGTGAAGTGCCCGGACTGTAATGTCCTCCACCTTGAGTGCTACAATACTTTAGAGGAATATATATCCTCTGATGATGGATTTAAGGCCCTGATTACCCGATGAATGCAAAACCATATGTCTCATTGGGTACAGAGCCATATGTCCCGTCAGACACAGAGTCATACATTCCGCAGCAGATAGAGATAGCACCGGCCTGGATTCCCTCCAACATTGAAATGAGGGAACATCCCGGACTGCCACTGATCATTAGTACCGCAAAATACTACACAATGAGCAAGGTAAGCAAAAGGGATTTTGAATTCTATGAAGAAGTGCAAGAAAGGTTCATCAACATATTAGAAGGATTGGAGCAATATACCAAGGTCTTCTCCGAGAGTGATGAACAAAATATTCTCGACTGTATTTTTGATTTAAGAGACAGGGGTTGAGTAGGACTGCTAATGGAAAGAATATATTTCGAGCCCAGAAAATGGATGCGAGGAAAGGGCAGGATCACTATACAGTGCAACTGCTGTTACAACTTCACCAACGATAGATAAGGAAATCCTCCTGGGATTCTGAAACATGATCAGGTGGATCCACTACCACCCACGATAAGATGGATGATTGAAAGAATAGTATGATGGAGCATACTGCAGCTGACTGTATTCCTAATAGCTATATTATTAACGTATATGATGAAGGAGACTGCATACCTTCGCACATTGACTATCATGACTTTGTTAGGCCTTTCTACAAGGTCTCATTCATGAGCAAGAGCAACATTTTGTTTGTAAAAGAAATATATGTCATTGGTCCTCACAAATTTACAGGGTCCGTGGAAATTTTGCTACATGTTGGTTCAGCACTAGTTCATAAAGGAAATGGAGCAGACGTCGCCAAACATTGCATTCCAAGGGTGCGACACCGCAGAGTGTCCGTGACTTTCCAAAGAATGGATGACAACAAAATGCCATATGGATTCTGACCAGACCCAGAACTGGAAGAATTACTACCATACGAGCTATGAGAGGGTTGCACCTCAAAGCACATGCAAAGGGAACTTTTGTCCTGGAGCATGGCTTAGAAGGTTAGTTCGATCAGGAGCTTGCGATCAGGAGCTTGCCTCAAGCTTGCCTCACCAGAGACAGACGCTCAAAGGATTCCTTTTTACTATATTTTTTTTACAGTAGATTATACATGCTCAACCTATGATATGTACTTGGCATGGGATATTTTTGGATGTACTTTGATGCAGTTAGCATAATTGTTCTTTTTTAGGCTTAGGCCTACACTCAATCTGTAACATTTATTGGAGCAGATTAATGAAATCTCTTCTAGAATTCTATCTGTTTTTTCAATAACCCTTTTTGGTACGATGGATGCAAACCATGAACCATACGTTGGTTCGAGATTACAATGAACAAAGAACAAAACAATAAAAACTTAATAATAAAATTCAAATAAAAACTCTTTTGAAAATTAATCAACCCACAAAAATTAAATTTTGGAAAACATATTTTAAAAATTAAACATGATAAAAATAACAAGAAAAGAAAACAAATCTGTTGAGTCAATTCTCTCGATTTCGAGGTCTCTTACTCTTTTCTCGCGCAGTATTACCATCCTTGTCTGCACTAAATCTCATAAAATTTCACATATCTTTCTCATCAATGTCAACCTTTTCACCTAACACATATCTATGAGTTCAACACCACAAACTCTTTGTAACTTTCAATTCTCATTTTTGGAATCAGTCCTTAACTTCTGATTCTCTCCTTTCATGATCGGTCCCTAACTTTCGACTCACTCTTGAGATTTATCTTTAACTTTCAATTCTCATTTCTTGAATCAGTCATTAACATTTGATTCTCTCCTTTTGAGATCGGTCCCTAACTTTCGATCCTCTTTTTGAGATAGATCTTTAACTTTCAATTCTCATTTTTGAATAAGTTTCAAACTTCTAACTCCCTCCTTTTGAGATCAGTCCCTAACTTTTGAATCAGTCCTTAACTTCTGATTCCCTCCTGTCAAGGTTGGTCCTTAACTTCTGATCCTCTTTTTGAGATTGATCCTTAACTTTCAATTCTTTTTTTGAATCAGTTCCTAACGTCTGATTCCCTCCTCTTGAGATTAGTCCCTAACTTTCGATCCTCCTTTGAGATTGATCCTTAACTTTCAATTCTCATTTTAAAATCAGTCCTTAACTTCTGATTTGCTCCTTTCGAGATCAGTCCCTAACTTCTGATCCTCTTTTGAGATTGATCCTTAACTTTCAATTCTCATTTTGGAATCATTTCATATCTTTTGATTCCCTCCTTTTGAGATCGGTCCCTAACTTTCGTAACTTTTAACTTTCGATCCTCTTTTTGAGATTGATCTTTAAATTTCAATTCTAATTTTTGGAATCAGTCCTTAACTTCTGATTCCTTCTTTTGAGGTCGGTCCCTAACTTTCGAATCCCTCTTAAGATTGATCCTTAACTTTCAATTCTCATTTTGGAATCAGTCCTTAACTTCTGATTCCCTCCTTTCGAGGTCAGTCCCTAACTTTCGATTCTCTTTTTGAGATTGATTTTTAACTTTCAATTCCCATTTTTGGCATCAATCCTTAACTTTTGATTCCCTCCTTTCGAGGTCAGTCCCAAGCTTCTAACTCTCTCCTAATATTGATGCCTAAATTTTAATTCTCATTTTGGGATCAGTTCCTAAATTCTGGTTCCCTTCTTTCGAGGTCGGTACCTAAATTTTGACTCCCTTTTTGGAATTAATACCTAAATTTCAATTCTCACCCTAGGGTCAGTACTTACATACTAATTCTCATCCTCTATAAATACCTAAAGCTTGATAACTCAAATCCACTAAATCCACTCTCCAGTCCCTAGCTCCAGTCCCTAGCGAGAGTTCCTACATCTTGACTTTGATCAAATATTCACTTGCTAATTCCCCAGCGGAAAACAATAGGTCACACAATAATATACCTCTTTCTAGGTCTGTTGACTTAGAAGTTTATATTGGTTTTGTTGATCTCATCAGTCAAAGCCAATACGTGCAGTGTGCTTGCCTAGCACACCACACCTATTCACCACACCTATTGAGGTTTGAGGTTCCATTTGTTGACCTCAGTTTTGGTTGAGGTTTACTTTTTTCTCTTTAGTAGCCTAAGGTCTAGCCATGGGACTTTCCTCTTGACTATTCCTACAAAACTAGAAAGAGAACCCTCACCATTAGAAACTCTACACTCCTCTTCCTCAACTTGAAGCTCTACATATTGGTCATAACCTCTAGCACTTTGTAGGTGGGGTCATTATGGGGGAGCTCAAGATGTGTTCCCATAGGACTGCTTGCCCTTAGGGTTGACTCTAGGAGTTTGTCTGGAGCTAAGGCACTCACTTGCACTCACTCTCACTCACAATCACTCACAACCCTAAACCCAGATTTTCCTTACTTTGGTCCCTTGATCTTTTGGAAGACTCATGTAGATGGTCCCCTGAACCCACTAGCGCTAGGTTAGTGCTAGGGTTTAACTAAGACCATTACATAGATGAACCAAATGAGGATTCCATTGGTCCATGTCTCATATAGGGTGGTTGGCTCCCCAATTCTACAAAAAATATCCAACTTGGCCTTTTACGCCAAAATCCTCCAATTTACTTAGATACTCTTGGAGCCCTAAATTTGGCCAAAATTCCTAAATTCACCCATAATATCCAAACTTGTTCCCAAAATCTTTTCAAACCTTTTGAAAATGCTCAAATTGCCCAAGACCAAAAATTACCAAAATACCCCCAAATTTGCCAAAACTACAAAAATGCCCTTGGTGGCCCAAACTCTCCCAAAACCTCCAAAATCACTCCAAATGTTTCCAAAACCCACTTGGACCCTTCAATTGAACCCAATTTCACCAATTTGACCATTTTGAGCAAAACCCCTAAATTGCCTTTAAAGGCCCAATTTTCCCAAATTTACCTCAAATGTCCATAAATTTGGGCCCAATTCCCCTCAATTTCAACGCTGAACTCAATCAACTTCCATATGACCAATTTAAACCAAATCCAAGCATAATGGGCCCATTCTTCGAGTTGAATTTTGATTTAGGTCAAACCCCCAATTTTGGCTACATGACTTAATCTCACCCAATTGAACCCCATGACCTACTCCATTGGCCTCAATTTGAATCCTAAACTCTTAATAACAATCCTAAATATTAAAATTGACTTTTAATTACCTTGTGGAAGCCTAAATTTTATTTAATTTTGACCTAAGTCCAAAAAACCCCAATTTTTCCCCAAATTGGCCATACCCTAAATTTCACCAAATTGAATCCTTAGCCCCAAAATTTGCATCCAATTTATGTTGAAAACTCTTCATTACATTCTTATTGACCATTTTAAACAATAAATTTGGACTTAGCCAAGCATAGCCCAATCTAGACTCAAGTTTAGCCCAACATGCCCAATGTGACCAAATTTCCAAAATCTTTCAAATTGAACCCCCAATTGAACTCAAAATCATTTCAATCCTTCACTAAAAATCTTCATTACAATCATATTCACAATTTTGATCAATCATTTGGGCTCAATGTCATGGCTATCCTAACCCAAACCCAACTTTTAGTCATTTTGATCCAAATTGAAACTATACACCAAAGTTTGCCTAACCACCCCAAAGTCACAAATTTGTGACTCCACAACCCCTAAGCTTCTCCTCAGGACCAGGTTAAACCCCTTTGGACCATCCATGCATGATATAGATCAATGAATCCCTAAATTAAGGGATTTATGCCCATTTATGGGCATTAACCAAAAAATCTTCCCCATCATCACTTGTCATTGAGGGTTAATTATAATTAACCCTCCCACTGGCTCACTTGACCTCCTAGCCACCTCCCTTGGCTCTGCTGGCCAGCCTAGTCACTGGAAAACCTAAAAAAAAAAAGAGCCACCACCCTTGAATGAAACCCAATCTTAACCCTAGGGGCCAGCTTACCAAAATCAAACCTTAGAGCTCTTTAACCCACTACCTAGGAAGACATTTGCACCCATGACCAGGCCCTGAGCTCCCCTCTCTATCCATGGCTATAAAATGGCCCCCTCATGGCCAAGAGAGAGGTGCTAAAATTTTCTCAAGGAGTCCCCTCTAAATTGCTCCCATAAGCTCTTTGAGATCTCCTCAGTGCAACCCAACCACTTCCTTGCCTTAATTCCCTTTGTCGGAGTTCAATTTTTGAGCTCAAATCCTTGCTGGAGATAGAACAGAACTCTCCACACCTCCACAGTGCTCAAAATTAAATTAAACTCACTCACACCTTCACCACAGTGAAAGAAGACAAAGCCCCATCAAACCCCCTCACAGAGAGCCTCTACACTAGACTTTGATCAACACGCAAATTCGGCCTTGATTAAATTTGGGTCTAAACCTTTCACCATGTCTAGAGCCTCAATCCCTAGCTTCCTTGAACCTCTAAGAACGTGTCGATCACCTCTGATTGAAGGTTCCCTTTCTTAAAGCAAAGGTATTGAACTTCCCCTCTTCCCGAGCCTATTTTAATTCTTCATTTAATTAGGGTTAGTTTAATGGAATTTTTATCGTATGGATGTGTTTGTCACACTTAGACGAGTCCATAAAATCCAACCCAAGGTCATTTGGTTGAGAAAATAGTGAGATCTTAGGGTTTTAATGTTAATGGTCACAGGTACTCTATTTGGAGACGATGACGCGGAGCCGTTGGATCGCACGTGTATCAAATGGGGGTTCTGATTGCACCAGATTGGAGCATGGTTCATAAAGCGTGGGCATCAATATGATAATTATCCCATGTTAAAAATAATCATGTAGAAGAACATTTAACAACACTACAAGTACCCCGATTCTTAAATAAAAGAGGGACAAGCCTCATCACCCTTGAAGGAACTTCCAAATTTTTTTTAACTTCATCTACTTTCTGCTATCTATGATATACTCTATTTTTGTTAGTATTTTAAGATTTAAACCTCTTTGTGATCATGCTAAGCTAGGTTCACTGGATTAGTGAACTAGAGATTTTTCTAAAGAAACTATTATTAAAACTCCATTGTGGGATCGATATGTGAACTTTTAGACCACATGCTACTTAGCAAATGCACTTATATTGTACGATCAACTTATTTTGTAGTTAGTTTTGGCGCATTACCTACCTTCAACTATCATTCATGCCTTGATTCTGTCTAACTCCATCACCACCATTCTAACCTTTGTCATATTTTTCTGCTAACCAAAAAATCTTGAAGTCCATGGAGCTCTTCACGAACATATTATTATTTCAAGTCAGATCGAGAGGTAACTTCTATTTTGCCTATATGGGTCAATTCTAGCTGCTAAAAATGGAGAATAAGGTACAAGACTGGAAGCTTCAGTTTTGCATCGATTCTTCTTCATTAAACATCCAGATTGTCCCATCACGGGCACTCCTACCATGTTTAAAAAGAGGGTACTCAAATTAGGTGCTGGTGAAAGCAGTATGGACCAACTGTCAACAAATTTTGGTCCACTATTATCTCAATAAAAAAATTTATTGAGTTGAGCCATTTGTTAATTTTGTTAAGCATTTTGAAGGTTTTCCTTAAAATATTTACATCATAGGCATTTTAATTTTTTACTAGCATAACATCTGCATACACCAAACATCTTTTTTTTAAAAAATGTTGCAACCATCATCCGATGGAATATAGCTTTATCATCTTTTAGCCTAAAGGGTATTACATTATAGTAATACACACCCTCGTTATTGATAAACATAATTTTCTGTACATTGGTTGGGTTTATCTTTACTTTGTGTTAACCAGATAATGCATTGAGAACCTCATTATCGAGTGGCCGACTGCAGCATCAATGAGCCCATCGATTTAAGGCATGGGGTAACTATCCTTTGGGTATGTAGTGTTCATGTTGGTGAACTCTACTCACATCCTCCCCTTATTATTTGACTTCTATACTATGCCCATATGGACACTTACATCAAATAATAGACCTCTCATATGTAGTTGGATTTTAGTAACTTTTGAAAGTCCTTTCATTTCTATAAACTTGGGTGATGACCGAGGTAATCATTTGAGCCAGAATAAGCAAGGCAAAGTTGGCTGAGTCACAACGAACACTGAATCCAAGCTATTCAGTCAAAAATGAGATATAGATATTAGAGCCAACCATTACAATAAAATTGAATGAAGGCAGTAACCTAAAAATTGATAGATTTAACCTATGCAAAAGAAAAGTTCCTCAATATAATTAACCATCACGTGGATACCACAAAGGCTCCTCATCAGGGATTAAGAATTAATAATGCAACAAAAAAGTCTTATAGACATCCCTCAAGATCTTCTCATTGAGGAATAAACTATCTTTTGGATAATTGTGACTCACCCTCTACACAATAGTTTAGCATCACTCTACCAAGAGGAGCTCCAATTGGGGATCAACGATCAATAAGATGACTATATCATCTCAAAGATAATGTCAATCAAGCTAAGTTGATTGTACCAGACATGCTAGCCTAAAGTCAATTGAGCATAGTCAATCAATGATGCCGACTAAGCGCAGTCAGCCAAATAGATCCAACTGAGTTGCAGCAATATTAACTCAGTCGATCACACCAAAGAGTAGTCGAGCGATAGACCCCTACATGTAAAATACCTAGAATAGCATGTAAAACCTCCATTAAAGTAGAGGAAGAAATGTCACTTCATTATAGTATACTCTCTTTGTTATAAATAAGAATATTATTTCATGAATAAGCCAAGATGTATTATTCTACATTACATTTCACTCCTTTCTCTCTCTCTCATTCTCTCTCTCTCTCTGTCTACCTACAATCTATTTCTAGGGCCGTGATTCATGGATAAATAAAATTTCAATTTCCTAAAAGGTTCCTAAATTGTATGGTGAGAGTGGAACATGCTATAGATAAGAAGAGGAGTAGCACATGTATAAGAAACTCATAACAAAAATTTAGACAATATGGAGTGCACAAGAGAGTTTGAGAACCATCAAGTATAAGAGGTGATAGATCAAATGTTGGATTTCATTCAAGTGGCATTGGCTCAAAGAAGAGAGTATCATCTCCAAGAGGAAGGGTCAAGGCATAACAACTAAAGAGACCCCTTAGCCATCTACAGAGAAGCAGACTCCTAGTACATTGATAGTCCTAGGTCAGCATCGATTAATTAAAATTAACTTGAGCAAGTTGAAGCACTCCGACAGCCATAAAATGCATTCTCTTGTTAAATCTTTGAGGTTGAGCCTCCAGAGAGGTTCAAGATCCCAGTACTAAAGTCTAATAAGGGTACGATCTACCACATAGCCTCATTCAGTTCAACTATGTGTCTACTAAAAATCACTAACTCATTGAAATGTCGTATTTTATTTACCACACTGATAGAGTTGACCATCATGTGGTTCACCACATTTCCATAGGGAATGATTGCATTGTCCCCTGACTTCAAGCAAAGGTTTGTGGCATAATTTTCTAGTGCTTAAAAGCCATAAAAGAATTTATGGACCGCTTTTTATATCAGATAATGATAGAATGAGAGCTTTTTCTTGCTCATCACCTACTTACAAAAAAGATGTTGGAAGTGTGAGATTTGGATTCCATAGTAGTTTATGGTGCTCTAGGCCAAGGGCAAAAAGGACCTTTTTGGTATGCTTTGGGTCTGTAGCAACTGAAGAAACTAGCCAAGTTATTGTAGATGACAAAAAAACCACATATCAGTTAAGGAGTATAAATCTACCCTCGCTTCCTCTATAGTAGAATCTTCCACCAATCGCTCGCAAAAGAGGGCTTTCAAAAGTAACTGGTGGAGTCCAAGATATGACCGCATCATTTCACTTGTTTGAAATACAAAGTTATTATGCCACTTCTAAGTCACATGGTGGCAAATAGAACTTACAAACTAGAGAGTCAGACATGATATCCTGACCAGCAGCTGGCTTGGTACAAGGAGTGCTTGCAGTCCAACCATGAACAACCTAACATTACTTTGTTGAGGGTTTAGATGGTTGAGATAGTGAAGGTCCTTCAAAATATAGAGTACCTCAAGAGTGCACCAAGGATGTAACTAAAGCTTACCTCTAGAACTTACAGTACTATGCATATCACCAGGATTATGGCTCCAACATGAAGAAATGCTGACACCTCTAATGTCTGGCTGAATAGCTAATCAAGGATGGAAAATTGAAAGAGTTCGTAGATCTAGTAGCAGTGACCCAAAAAAAGGGAAAGCTTAGTAGAAGAAACTTTGGACAAGCAAGTCCGAGCCCACGCTCATCATATTTTTTAGGATGTTAAATTTTGATTAGTTCATGAATCACACCCAAAGGAATAAAACATAATAAATGAGAGAGTGAGTGATAGAGAGAGAGTGAGAGAGAGAGTGTGTGTGAGAGAGAGGGTAGTGACCAATAATGAACTATAATACATCATATTTTATTCAAGAAATAATTTCCTTATTTATGGGAGAAAGCACAATATGGTTATATTATAAATATTTCACATATACGAGTCTATCACTCAGCTACTCTTTAACTTAGTTGGCAGAGATAAAAAGGCTTAAGCTCGGTGATACACCTAAAATATATAGTGTTTTTAGACACATTTTATACCTATTTTTGAGATATTGCACTTTAATGGAAGGTATTTGTGTGTTTTTCTTTTAGGTATAAGTAAAAAGGTGAAAAATGCTAAAAGGAGTGAAAAAGGATCAAATTTATAACAAAAATGTAAAAATGATGTAAAAGAGTTTTGACACCTAAGCACCAGATCCGGTGCTTAAGTGCCGGTAAACAGAGAAGGCCGCGCCTAAGCGCCAGAGGCCACGCGCTTAATCGCCAGAGGAAGTTATTTGATAGTTTGATTCATTTTACTGAATTTTGAAGAAACATTTGAGGCACCTATTGGCTAAAGTGGGTGGTTATGACCACTAGAAACAAAGATATGATTAAAAGACTAGTGAAAGGAGGCATCCCTTGAAGAATACATCGAATTTGGACACATTTTGAAGAGTTACCAAGGCACTTCTTGGCAATTTATAAAAGAAGGAAGTTGAGACTTTTAGAAGTTTGCTTGAAAAGGAGGAGTACTGAGAAGTTCTTTTGAAGAGATTTTCAGGCACCACAAATTTATTTTATCCTTTTTTTTATTTTTATTGTCAGAGTTAAGAGTGTTGTAAAAGAGAAGAGATTCAAAGGAACTTCAAGAGTTTGGCGGTTTGGCGGAGGATTTGAGAAAAGCGGAGGATTTGAGAAAATTTTTTATCTTTATTTTTAAACTACTTTTGGTTTTAATCGAGACTTCTTGTTGGTTTTGACAATGATTTCTACTTTCAAACTAAAGTGTGGTTTTTTCTTTCTCCATGGATTCTGAGTAGTTTTTTTATCTTTCTCCTTAAAATGATAAGTAATTAAAGTGTTGGATGGATGGAAGTTGTGGAGAGTAAGATGGAAGTTGTGGAGAGTAATAATCTTTAATGTTGAAAGAAGTTGTGATTATTTAATTCTATGTACTTCTTGATCTGACTTATCTGACTTATCTAGATGTTAAAATTCGTTGTGAGAACATGTAAGAACCAGGATAGTATTGTCTCAGTCAACAATTTTAAAGAATCACATGAGATTGTATTAATGAGAATGTGGTTCATATGATTGAGTGCAAATAAATATGGAAATAATTGTTGATGGGTTTAGAATTAGAGGACATTAGAGTGACAGGCTAAAGCCCCCAACTTGGTTTATTGTTTTAGGTTCTGATACAAGATGTTAGCCCTCGGGTCGAGAGAATTGAGGGAACTCTAGAGTGAGAGCTGATGTCTTCCTTGCCTAGCTGGTCTTCAGAACTATTCAAACTTTAAATTAGCCAATGTTCTTGATATCTTTTGTTCTTTATGCAGGCTAGTAAGGGTAAAGAAAAATATTGCTCCTATTTGACACATTACAATTTGAATACTTTCACAACAGAATTACTATACTTATTACTGATTCATGATAAGGAGAAATATATTTCATAGTAAGTGCTTTTCTGTTACATAAACTCAAGTTATCTTTAGCAGTTTTTATTATTTTATCAAGATATCAAAAATACCAAAAAGATTTAATTTTAATTACTATAAGAATATCTATAGTTAAAGTAATTGTCTTTTTAAAATATAAAGTTTGTTGTTTAATAGTGCATATTGTGAAATTCTTGTGGGTTCGATATTCGGGTCTTAATCAAAAAGTCCTATATTACTTAACGATATGTATACTTGCACAGTATCCCAATATATATATATATATAAATTAAAACGTTAAATTCTTATTTTCTCCAAGATCAAGTTTTTGGTATTATTGCAAAGTAAGGAAATATCAATGAAAAATATAATCAAAGAAATTATTATAGTGTTGCATATAAACAGTCGGGATCAAGTTTTTGGCGTCATTGCTGGGAAATTGATTCAAAGCAAATTTCTATTTTAGACAGTCTTATTTAAACTTTAAGAGTTATTGTAGGAATATATTATTATAGTATTTTATTTTTTTGTATTTTATTTTATTTTATGTTAGTGTATGCGTAGTGCATGTTCTGAAGGATGAGTGCCCTACGATTTTGAATTAGAAAGAATAATTAAGAAAATCAGAAAAAGCAAAAAAATTAAAAAATTTGAAAAGTCTAAAAACATTAGAAAAATGGCAAACCAAAATGATTAAAATTCTGAAATTCATCAAGAATGAGAATTTAGACCTTTAAGAGATTATTCAAACCCTACAGTAGATGAAATTCATTGTAGTATTCAAAAACTTACTGTAGTGGCTAATTTATTTGAAATTAAACCTGCTATTATTCAAATGATAACAAATAATCAATTTGGGGATCCCCAATTAAAGATCCAAATTTACATCTTACCAATTTTCTAAAATTGTGTGCTACATTTAAATATGATGGTGCATCCGATGATGCCATAAGACTAACGTTATTTCCTTTGTCACTAAGGGATAAAGCTAAGATGTGGTTGAATTTGTTAGCATTTGAATCTATCAGAATTTGGGGTGATTTAGCACAAAAATTCCTTGTTAAATATTTTCCACCATAATGAACTACTAAGCTTAAAAATGATATTACATCTTTTAATCACTTTGAAGGGTAATCTATATATGAAGCATGAGAACGATTTAAAGAACTCTTAAGAAAGTGTCCACACATGCTATACCAGATTAGTTAATAATGCAAACTTTTTATAATGGATTAGCTAGGTCTCTTAGATCTATTATTGATGTCATTGCTGGTGGTTCGTTGATGTCATAACCATTTCATGACGCTTATGCTTTAATTGAAGAAATGACTACCAATAATTTTCAATGGCTTTCTGAGATGGTGAATCCAAAGAAAGTAGCCAATATTTATGAATTTGATGCATTTAATGTGTTAAAAAATCAAGTTGCTTCAATTTCAAGGAAGTTAGACCAATTTGGAATGAATTTTTCTCAACCAATTTCTATGATTGAAGAGAATTCATTAGGACAAATGGTAGATTCTTAAGCATCATTAGAAACTTTGAATGCCATAAATAACAAGCAGAATAACCATATTCAAATTATTATAACCCAGGTTGGAAGAACCATCCCAACTTCAATTGGAATAATACTATCGATGATAATAATCAGCAATAGTAGGGAAACAATCAAGTAAACCTAACAACCCAGTGAACCCATTAGGAAACTGAAACAACCAAGGGAATAATAATTATAGATTTTCTTATCCTCCAGGTTTCAATAATAATCCACAATTTAAGGAGAAGAAGTGGTGTTACAAATGGTAAATCAATTACAAAGTCAAGGAGCTACAATTAGAAACATTGAGAATCATCTTAGACAAATCGCAAATTCATTAAGTAATATATCCCAAGAAATACTTTCTGGTATTACTGAAACAAATCCAAAAGACCAGAATAAAGAGCAAGTAAAAGCCGTTCAACTTAGAAGTGGAAGAGAGTTGGAAGGTAAGGTTCAAAAAGAAACTGAAGTAAAGAGAGAAAAAATTGATGAATCAAAAGAGGACACTCTAAAAGATTCTGAAAGACCTATTTCTTCACTAAAAATTGATTTGGAAAAACCATGGAAAAACCAAAAACCACCACCTCCATTTCCTCAGAGACTTTGTCAACTGAAGTTGGATAAGCAATTTCAAAATTTCTGGAAATTTTTAAGAAGCTTACCATTAATATTCCATTTGCTAAAGTCTTAGAAAAAATGCCATCCCGGGGGTAAATTTTATGAAGGATATTCTCAACAAGAAAAG
>NW_018250383.1:108425-127775 GCF_001263595.1 Phalaenopsis equestris | reverse complement strand
CTTAAAGATCGTGGTAGCTTTACAATTCCATGTGTGATAAGGGAGATTTTATGATAAAGCTGTATGCAATTCTTTATGTGATTTAGGTGCAAGCATTAACCTTATGCCATTATCAATATTTAAAAGATTGGGATTAGGAGAAATAACCCCTACTACAGTAACTTGCAGTAAGCAAATCATTTGATAACGTACCCTAAATGAGTTATAGAAGATGTCCTAGTGAAAGTGGATCAATTTATCTTTCATGTTGATTTCATTATGTTGGATATAGGGGAAGATAAAGAGATACCTATCATTTTGGGGAGACCTTTCCTAGCCACAAGATGAGCAATGCTAGATGTGCAGAAAGGGGAATTAACTATGTGCATCAATGATCAAACTGTTACTTTTAACATTTTAAGATCAATGAAATATCCTGCAAAAGGTAAAGATGATGAATGCTATAGAATAGATGTTATAAGATATCTGAGTGAATGTCATTTCAAAACTAATTTTGAATAAAAATCTGATGTAAAAGATTTGGAACACAAGCAAGAAGAGGGATTAGATCAATGTGAAGATCTTTTTAAGGAAGATTCAAATTATGTTCGTGAAAGTTTTGAAATTTTGGACATGATAGAAAAAGATAAATCATTTTGTCCATAAATTGAAAAAACTCCAGAACTTGAGTTGAAGTTACTTCCTGATTATTTAAAATATGCCTTTTTTAGGTGATTCTTCTACTTTGCCAGTTATAAGTTCCTTAAAGTTAACGATGGAAGATAAAGAAAGATTGATGAAAATTTTGAAAACTTTTAAGAAAGCATCTGGATGGACAATTGCTGATATTAAAGAAATCAGTCCTTCAATTTGTTTACACGGAATTTATATGGAAGAGAACTGCAAACCCAAGGCTAATCCTCAAAGGAGACTCAAAGGCTTAAAGGAGATTAAATCCTATTATGAAGGAAGTTGTTAAGAAAGTAATTTTAAAGTGGTTAGATGTTGAAATTATCTACCCTATTTCAGATGATGCATGGGTTAGTCCATTTCACTATGTTCCTAAGAAAGGAGGAGTAATTATGATTGTGAATGAACATAATGAATTAATACCTACTAGACAAGTCACAGGGTGGCCAATATGCATTGATTATAGAAAATTAAATCATCCCACTATGAAAGATCATTTTTCATTACCCTCTCTAGATCAAATGCTGGATAGCCTAGTTTGGCATAAATACTTTTGTTTTCTGGATGCATATATTGGTTATCACCAAATATAAATAACAAATACAAATAACTTCTGAGGATCAAGAGAAAACAAAGTTTACCAGTCTGTATGGTACATTTGCTTTCCAGCGACTTTATATATGCTTAAAAATACAAGAATTTGATACTGCTACTAGAAAATTTAAAACCTCAGTAGCGGCGCCAAAAACTTTACAACAGTTATAGATTTGATAAAGATGTGTATAAAATATTCAATAATTACAAAGTCACAGTTATCAACGCAAGTATATGTATCGCTCAAGTAATACATGGCTCTAATGGATTCCTGGATTTTGATCCCACAGGGAGTAATATTAGAGGCTACAAACTAAGATTAAAAAAATAATATTTAATCACAACAATAAAGTTCAAATTGCATATTTGTCACTAATAGGCAATTGAAATAAAAATGTAATTTTAATAAACTCTTTATTAACTAATTCTACTAATAAAGTTTCTAATGTGAAGTTCAATATATACCAAAGCATCCTTCTCCTTGTCAAGAAATTTAAGTGAATGGATAAATTGAATCAATTCAAATTGTATTGTGCCAAATATGAGCATACCTATTCTTTACCCTTTGGACCAGGCATTTGACTAAAAGAACATTGACTAATCCTATGCTTGGTTACTGAATCTGTGGTTAGGCTAGGAGGATATCGGCTCTCACTTTGGAGCTCCAACGTTCCCCTCGCTGGAGGTCTAACATCTACACTTCAACACCCAAACGATCGGACTGAATTGAGGATTTTAGTTTGTCACTCTAAAATCTCCAATTCTACGCCCGATAATTTTTATTTCCCTATTTATTTGCACCCAACTTTCAAGGACTTTGACCTCCCTAAATCTTAGATGTAATCTTCACTTTAGTAGTAAAACTCAACATATTTTAACAAATCAATTGGTCAGATTGAAAGTAAATTAAGATTGAAGTGAAAAGATCATCACAACTTCTTTAACATTCTCATGGCACAACCAATTCAAATCACCATTTCACAAAATCTCAAGTCAAGGAGAAAGATAGAGAAAACTACTCAAAACTCATGGAGAAGATATGAAAAAACTTAAAATTTATATATAAAAGCAAAGTCATATAAACTTCAATAAGTAAATACAACTTATCTATAATTCCTCCTCAAGCAAACTCCTCGAAATTCCTCTGAATCTCTTCCTTTCTTTACTGCACACAGAATTCTCCTTCAAAGCTGCAAGGAGGAAGAAATCTCTCACTTTCCTTCCACTCTTACAATCTTTCAAAAAATTCCTCACAATACTTACCACTCTCTTCACTTTAATGGGCACCACAAATAACAAAGTCTCAGTGGACACCCCGTGGACACCACCTTTTTTTGGCCTCCAAATTGTTTCATTTAAAGTTGTAGAAGAGTTTTCAAGAGTTGCCCAAGCTTCCCTTAAAAAATCGTCCATATTCAATCGTCCATATCGTCCATATTCAATGCATCTGTTGAGAGAACCGACGTGCTCGTCGTCGGCGGCCTCGATGGCGCTGTCGGCGGCCTTCTAGAATATTTAGTTCTGGACTCTTGGGAAAAACTCGTAATTGGCGGCATCCAGAACGCCCACCCGACAGCGGTGCCCCGGCGCCCAAGATCAAATCTTCATATTTTGATCCTTTTTGCTCCAAATTTGCTCCTTTTTACATCTTTTTGCTCCAATGTCCATAATTCAACATACCTGTAATAAATCATCAAAAATATCTTTCTTTAAAGTGCAATATCATCAAAATCAGTGTAAAATAGGTATGAAAATCTCAACATATTTTCCTTTGGTCAGTCCTTATGGTACATTTGCTTTTAGAAGAATGCCCTTTGGTATATGTAATGCCACTGCTACATTTCAGAGATGTGTGCTAATATTATTTTGTGATTTAATTGAAATAGGGATTGAAGTCCTTATGGATAATTTTTCAGTGTTTGGAACTATATTTAACTCATGTTTAGAACATTTATCTAAAGTTCTTAAGTGCTGTGAAGAAACAAATTTAGTCCTTAATTGGGATAAATGTTAGTTTATGGTAGCAGGAGGAATTGTATTAGGACATCAAATATCAGAAAATGGTATCGAAGTAGATACTGCTAAAATTCAAGTGATCGCTAATTTACCTTATCCAACAAATGTAAGGGAAGTTAGGAGTTTTTTTAGAACCTGATGGATTTTACAGACAATATATCAAAAACTTTTCAAAAATTGCTAAACATTTATGTCGAGATGCAATTTTCAAATTTGATCAAGAGTGCCTAAAAGCTTCTGAGTTATTAAAAAAAATGGTCACGGAACCTATTTTAATTTCACCAGATTGGGGAAAACCTTTTGAACTGTTGTGTGATGCTAGTGATTATGTCATTGGAGCTTTATTAGGACAAAGATATGATAAAACTTTCAAAGTAATTTACTATGATAGTAAAACCCTTATTAAAACCCAAATTAATTATGCAGTAACTGAAAAAGATTTATTTGCAATAGTATATGCCTTTGATAAATTTAGTTCATATTTAATTGGAACTCATTGTGAAGTGCATATGGATCATTCTGCTATTAAGTACTTAATGAAGAAGAAGGATGTTAAACCTAGACTTATAAGATGGATTCTTCTTTTGCAAGAGTTTGATTTTATAATAGTAGATCGGAATGGAACTGAAAATCAAATTGCTGATCATTTGTCTAGACTTGAGTTAGAAAAACCACTCTGTTTTGAACAAGAAAGTAATGAACACTTTCCAGATTAAAAATATTCCAGATTAAAAATATTGAATATTAATGAGTGGCGTGTTCCGTGGTATGCCGACATTGTGAACTTTCTTGTTAGTGATATCGTATGCTATGGAATGACATACCAATAGAAGAGAAAATTTATTTCTGAATCTAAGAGTTAATTTTAAGATGACAAATTTTTATATAAACAAGAAAAGGATCTGATTATTCGAAGATGTGTACCTTTAGAAGAAACTTATGAAATTATCCAAAAAATTTCATAATTCTGATTTTGGGGGACATTTTTGTGTTGATAAAATAACATATAAAATTTTACAATCTGGATTCTATTGGCCTACTATCTTTAGAGATGTTAATGCTTATATGAAAACTTATGATAAATGTCAACAGGTAGGCAATATTTCCAGAAGAAATGAGAAGCACTCAATTCAATGCTAGAAATTGAAATATTTGATGTTTGAGGATTAGATTTCAAGGGACCATTTATACCATCTTTCAGAAATTTTTATATATTGTTAGGAGTGGAATATGTATACAAATAAATAGAAGTTGTTGCTTTACTTCAATGTGATGCTGAAAGTTTTGCAAAACTTTTGAAAACGAACATATTTTGTAGATTTGGGATGTCAAGAGTGATTATAACTGATGGGGGAAGGCATTTTAGAAATGTCATAATGGAGAAATTATTAAAGAAATATCATATAAACCATAGAATTGCTAAACCATAGAATTGCTACTGATAGAATTGCTACTGCTTATCATTCTCAGAGAAGTGGTTTGGCTGAATTATCCAATCAGTAAATTAAAAAAATTATGAAAAAATCTATGAATCCAACAAAATGGATAGGTCAGTGAAACTTGACTATGCTTTGTGGGCTTATAATACTGCATACAAAACTCCTATAGGAATGTCCTCATATCGACTAATATTTGGGAAAGCTTGTCATTTACGAGCTGAACTTGAGCATAAAGCATATTGGGCAATTAAAGAATGCAATTATAGATTGAAAGATGCTGGTGAGAAAAAATTATTGCAATTAAATGAGCTTGAAGAGATAAGGAATGAGTATTATGAGAGTGCTAAGATAAACAAAGAAAAGATGAAGATGTGGCATGATCAAAGGATTTTTATTAAAAATTTTATTAAAAATTTTCAGTTCAGGGCAACAAGTTTTTTTATATAATGCAAGGTTAAGATTATTTCCTGGCAAACTTATGTCCAGGTGGTTGAGCCCATTTGTTGTGATAAAAGTTTATTCTTATGGAGCTGTGGATATCAAAGATACTAAATTTGAGAAAGTATTTAAAGTGAATGGTCATAGATTGAAACCTTATTTTATAGGGGATTAGCGTAAATTTAACGATCGAATGATGTTGGTTCAACCAGAATAAGCATTGGTTACATCAGACTGACAACGTAAAACCAAGCGCTTTGTGGGAGGTGACCCATAGTTCCATAGTTATCAGTGTGTCCATAGTTATCAGTGTGTTTTTGTTTTGATTGTTGATTGTGTGTGATTAAGAAAATTTGGGGTAGTATTTTTTAGGCTATTATATATTAGTGATGATTTTAAGACTTTATTTAGTGATCTAGACATGCTAATGCTAGAATGTGTATTTGGACGTTAAGTTGACTAGTGCAAAATTGAGCACTGGTGCTTAAGAATGGATGTTAAAAACCATGTGCAAAAATTCAATTTTTAGAAGCTTTAACCACCAATTGGTTAATTTAAATGTTCCATGTAAGTTTTAGGACGTGCCTAGAAATTATTTAAGGCATTCAGACCTATAAATAGAAGGGTTTTGTGATGGAATTTCACCCCAAAATCTTTTTCAGCCCTAAAGTCTAAGAGAAAGAGATATTTAGAGAAAATTTCTTCATTGTAGATGGATTCAAAGAAAAAGGAAAAGGCCATGAGGAAGAAATTCATTAGTCATAGTGCACATGAGATCATCTTCTTCCTCTCGAGTTCGTGATTTTGAAGTCTAGGGCAATCCTTTTTTTGGATATTTCTTGGTGAATTTGAGCCAAATTTGCTAGATTTGGATTTATTAAGGTAAGAGCTTCACTTCTATGTAAAAAAATTGGATTTTAACCATGTCTTATAAGTACATTTGGAAAAACCCAAAAATCACTATTCATGGTGAAAAATGAGGAAAAGTTTATAGAAATTGCTTAGAAAGTGTAGTTTATGGATTAGACTTGATTCTTGAGTTAAGTTTAGTGGATTAGACTTGATCTTTGAAATTATTGTGAAATTTTGTGAAATTTGTAGAATGGCCCCAAGAATGAAGAGGAGTAAGGGAAAGACCCACTTTGATTCTAGCAGGTTTGTGAGTTTGAAGGCTCAAAATCGAAATAGTGACGCTCTACAGTCACGAATGTTGACTCCTGAGAGGTGTTTTAAAAATTTAGGTGGATCCGTGGAAGTTTTGATCGTTCCCCAACAATGTAAATGATTCTGTTGTTTTTATGCTATAGCTATTACTTCTGTAGTTCAGGAGTTCTATGCAAACCTCCCTAAGGCAGAAGAGGATCTAGTCATGATTAGACGCCAATTGGTACCTTTTTCACCGGAGGTAATCAATATGTTCTACCATTTACCACCTGATACTTTATGTTTTTATGCGAATTATAGTCTGACTGAGATGAAACTGCATGAGATTATTTCATATTTGACTGTTAGAAGGGGACTCTAAAAAACCACAAATGAGAGGAGAGTCAACTTTTCCACTTCAAAGTTAAGTGCACCATCGAAGGCGTGGCACTACTTTATTTCAGCTTGTCTGTTGCCGACAAATCATCTTAGTGAAGTTACGAGGGAGAGAGCAACATTAAATTATTGTATTCAGGAAGGCAAGCTTATCAATATTGGAGCTTTAATCTGTAAGACTATCATCAGTTCTGTCATTGTCGCTACTACTGCAGGTTTAGGATTTGCTTCTTTGATCTTTTCCTTGTGTGAGCTGGCTGGAGTGAGATATGATAGCTGGGAAGAAGTGTTGTTGCCTCTAAAGCCAATTACAAGTGTAAATGTGAAGTCATTTTCTGAGCACTCTATTTTTGATTGGATAGGAGGATTTTCAAAAGTTATGGAATGTCGACATCTACTGCATCCACCTCTACTGTTTCTACATCTAGACCATCTACCATGCGAGCATCTACTTCTAGAGGTGAGTCTACTGAAACTCAAGATCAATTATTGCAAAGAATGATATACAATACTAATTATACCGCAGAAAAGGTACGAAATTTAGAAAACTATGTAGATCATGTTGATGGGTATACTAGAAGGCATAGTGATTATGAGGAGCAATTTCACTCATCTTTAGAGAGCCTCATTAGGGGTAATCAAGGAGTGGAATTTCCTTGATATCCTAGATACCCTGATTATGAGCCTACAGATTTCTGGAATAGCGGTGATTTTGATGATGAGGAAGAGGACTGAGTTATTTTTATATTTCTAATATGTGATGGACTACGTGGTTTGGACTTGATACATTTGAGTTTATGTACTTCTTTGGACTATGTGATGTGTTGAAATTTTTGTTTAATTGTTATTGTAATATTTGTGTTTTGTTAGTATTTTGTTTTAAATTCTAGGGTAGTAATTTTTGTTGTGTGTTGAGTAATGTGTTTTAGTTAGTTAGGATTGAACTTATTTTTGTCTTTTGAAAAGTTGAAAAACTTGCTAGCTTTAATTTTAAACTTTAATTATAGAAAATTGCTACACTGTATTTTTCTTTTATCTTGTTAGTGTGTTTGTTTTTATGTCTAGATGGTGAAATCAAAGTTAGTGTGTTTGTTTGATTTTAATCTTGTAAAAGTTTAAGTTTGGGGGGGGATAAAGAATATTTTCAAAACTTGGATTTTATTTGTTCTCAAATGTGCTACAAGTGAATTTGATTTGAAAAGGAAAATGATCATGTATATGAAGTTATATTAGGGAAACAAATTTTAATTATAGAAATGAGTAAGAAAATTTAGTTAAAATTCTAAGTAATGAAGAAAAAATTTCAGTTAAAAGTTTTTAGAGTAGAAAATGCTAAATATAGTGTAACTATCTTTAGTAGGAAAAATTATATTTTTGAAAAATTTAGAAATTTAGAATTTTATTTTTAATACTTAAATTTTTTTTATTAAAAATAATTTTCAATACTGTCATTATATTTATAAGTAAAAGAATTATATTAGGACTTTGCTTTAAGAAAGGAGAAGTGAAATTCAAGGTCATTAAAGGCCTATCCAAATATAGTAATCTTTGTCTTAAAAAGAAAAAAAGAAAAAGAGAAAAGTAAAAATAAAAAAAAAGAAAAACAAAAACAAAAAAAAAGAAAATAATAAGGCCCAAAATGGCCCCAAGTTACCAATAAAATTAGTGCCTAATAAAAAATTTGTTCCACTTCGATCTTTTTAAAGTATAAGACTTGAAAAAATCTTTGAGAAACTCTTAAGCTTAAGGATATAATATGGTAAGTAAAATTATTCTTAATAAAAAATTTTAAGTAGAGACAATAAAAAGACTAAATTCTATATTTGGAAAATCTTCAATATTTCTGAATTAGATAGAAACTCATATTTTCATATTTCTTAACATGAAAAATTTTTAAACTTTAAGTTGGTCTCATTTACTAAATATTTTTTCTAAATCAGACTACTATATTTCTAGATCTAAAATTTAGTAACTCCTAAAGAAACTCATATACATATCATATTTATTTAGTTTTTAAAGATTTAAGGGTCACTCGAGGACAAGTAACATTTTAAGTTTGGGGGAATTTGATACACCTAAATATATAGTATTTTTAGACATATTTTTATACCTATTTTTGAGGTATTGTGTTTTAATAGAACATATTTGTGTGTTTTTCTTTCAGGTACAAGTAAAAAGTTGAAAAATATTAAGGAGTGAAAATGGATCAAATTTGGAGCAAAAATGTCAAAAATGGTGCAAAAGAGTTTTGTCACCTAAGTGTCAGATCCGGCACTTAACTGTCGGTGAAACAAAGAAGGTTGCGCTTAAGCGTCAGAATCCCGCGCTTAAGCACCAGAGGTAGTTATTTGATGGTTTAATTCATTTTTCCAAAATTCATTTTTCCAAATTTTGCAAATTTTGAAGAGACATTTGAGACATCTATTGGCTAAAGAGGGTGGTTATGACCACTAGAAAAAAAATTATTAAAATACTTGTGAAAGGAAGCATCCCATGGAGAATACATCGAATTTGGACACATTTTGATGAGTTACCAAGGCACCTCTTGGAAATTTATAAAATAAGGAAGTTGAGACTTTTAGAAGTGTGCTTGAAAAGGGAGAGTCCTGAGAAATTCTTTTGGAGTGATTTTCAGGCACCACAAATTTACTTTATCCTTTTTTGTTTTTAGTTTTATTGTGAGAGTTAAGAGTATTTTAAAAGAAAAGAGATTCAAAGGAACTTCAAGAGTTTGGTAGAGGATTTGAGATAAGTTTTTATCTTTATTTTAAACTACTTTTAGTTCTAATAGAGACTTCTTGTTGGTTTGATAATGATTTCTACTTTTAAACTAAAGCTTATTTTTTTTTCTCCATGGATTTTATGTAGTTTTCTTTTTCTTTCTCCTTAAAATGATAAGTAATTAAATTGTTTGATGGAAGTTGTGGAGAGTTTTAATCTTTAATGTTGGAAGAAGTTGTGATGATTTAATTTCATGTACTTCATTTACTTCTTGATTTGGCCTATCTAGATGTTAAAATTTGTTGTGAGAACATGTAAGAACTGGGTTGTTATTGTCTCAATCAATAATTGGAAAGAATCACATGAGGTTGTATGAATGAGAACATAATTCATATGATTGAAAGCAAATAAATAGGAAAATAATCTTTGAAGGCTGCAGAGTTAGAGGACTTTAGAGTGTCAGGCTAAAGCCCCCAACTTGGTGTATTATTTTAGGTTTTGGTATGAGATATTAGCTCCTAGGTGGAGAGAATCGAGGGAACTCTAGAGTGAGAGCTGTTATTTTTCGTGCATATTCGGTCTTTAGAACTATTAAAACTTTAAATTAGCCAATGTTTTTTATAACATTATCGACACTATTTTTGGTTAAGGAGTTGTTAAGTTGTCGGCTGTTGGGATGGATATCCTAACACCAATTTTAATTTAATTTATATATATAATTTTAAAAAATAGTATTTTAGATTTTGAAAATACAAGACCAGACTGATTTCATATCCCCAGTAGTTTAAATAAACGAGCCTAATATCGTAAGCAGTGTATCTACCCCAAAGGAGAAATACACTACTTACTGGTAAGACTTGATTAAATAAACTAAATATTGTATGACATCTGTTAAGATCTGCGAAAACCATAATATTTATAAGCCGACAATTTCCCCTATTTAATACGAAGAATTAAATAGGGTTTATATTAAGCTGGGTTCAGAACTGCTTCTTATAAGGGCAAGCCCTTATAGTTAATTACATCTTAGATAACCGGAGTCACCTAAGAAAACTCTCTATAAAAATCAAGGGATAGTATCTTCAAGGAATTCAAAAGAGTAGGACTTTTTAACTAGATCAGAAAAAGAGGTGTGAAAGGGAAATGTCTCAAGTTTGGAACATTTTATTTTAGAATCCAAAGAAGGAAGGACAATAGGATGTTATAGATCCGAAGGAGAACCTCGATGACTTCCCATGCTATCCTATGGTTTGACTTCATTTTAGAGGAGGAATATTGAATTTTTCATCCTGCAAATTTTATTAATTAGGGCTTATATTCGTGTAAAATGATCACACAATTAGCCTGAAAGATGTGAGGATTTAAGTCGTGACAAATGACAACCTCAAAATCCTAAAGCAGGTTAGGGCTTAAATTGTATATCAAAGCTATACAAAGGCCTAAAGATAAGGTGAGGACTTATGTTGCATACGCAAATAATCTTAAAATCCTATGGCCTGTTGTTTAAATTTAAGAAAAGATATGCTGTTATAGATCCTCTTATTATTGAAGATGGTTGTGCTGCCCACAATACTAGCTCCAAGCTACTCATCGTGGTAAGTTTAGGTTTTCTAATGTGTCAGGTTATGATGTCAAATCAGATGTCCCTATGGTTATGGTCATTTAAATATTTAAATATTATGGGGCAAAAATATTATGGGGCAAATTGAAGTTGATTAGAGCGACACCAGTTAGGATCCTACGGTTCCCACTTTCCGGTACGACTATTTTCTATCGGATTAACTTAGTCCAATTGAATTTACTAAACTCAGCTCAATGAGTTCCACACTTTCATTTAGACTGTGGGAAATCTCATTAGCAACCGTAGGTTACCTCCTCTGCGAGATTCTCGATGATCTGATAGAAATGTCTTAAATTAGTTGCAATTGTTGTTTTGTGATGTTTGTGATTAAATTTTGAGTTGTCTTATATTTTGAATGTTGTGGTGGTAAATTTTATCTTGGTTGATTTTAGTTTTGGTTTTAGTTTTAGTTCTGTGGCTATTCTAAAGGTTTTAGTTTTCATGCGGGGTGATATCATTGTTTTGCATGCAAGTTTATGAACGTAAAAGTACAACGTAGAAAGTATGAGAAAAGAAAGCACTGTAAACTATAAACGAGTACCTAGTGAGTCTTCTCGTTCCTCCACCTGAAACTTCAGTACTTGCAAAGCATATATATGTATAATTTTTCAGGAATAAAGGCATGTTTTTAGAAAAAGTAGGAAGTACAAACTTAAAGGGTGTCTACTAAATCCTATGTCAATACTCGGTGTATTTAAATTCCAAGGATGATTCCATTAAGCAAATTATAATAAGCTCACATGCCCTTCAAGATTTCCAAAGGATCGTGATGAAGTTTAGAGTAATATCTTAGACATTTCATGATCCTTGGAATTATCTTGAGTTCATTATGGTTTTGTCATATTTTCTATATAGTTCATCCAATTATTACCCTTATGCTCAGTGAATTTAATGTTTTGATTATCCTTTAAGTAGGGTAATTATCACTTGATGTCTCACTTATGAGTTATATGGGTAAAGACCCTTGGGGGCGACTTTACTTAATCAGTTAATTTGATTTCAAAGAAAGGGCTTGTAATGTTTTGGAAAGTTTTAAATTCTTTATAGGTTACTCTTTCTAAACCTAATTAGACAACATTTTGATTAAGCCTAGCAAACTAGTAAGCCCTTAAGATTTAATGGGTGGATTTATAATTTTAAGAAAAAATATTTTTTTTAATATTTATATTCTTAATCCTTTCATGAATTATAAATCATTTCAAAACTATTAATTGGGGGCTTCAAATCAGTGATTTACGATCTTCCAAATCAAACTCCTCACTTTAGTATCTCCCTATTTAAATATTGTTCTAAATTTCATTAATTTTAAAAAATTACAAATTTGTCCTTTATGAAATTCAAAGTGAGGTTGGTTTCTACCACTTATCTCTTTTTATGTTTCAATCATCAAGACATGTTATTTTAAGATCATTTATTACTCATTTACCCTCATGGTTAGGCCTAAATATTAATTAAGCTCAAAATTCCAAAATTACACTTTTGGCCCTAGGGTCTTAGTACCCTATAATTCATTAAATTAGACTCAAATGACTTAAATTTTTTATGTTACCTCATTCATGGGTTAATTAAAACATCAGAGAAGAAAACGTAATTTTTCTGAATTTATTTAATTTTATAATTATTTTTAATACAAAAATAGGGATTTTCAATAAAAATTTAATAACTCAATCAAAATAAAACTTCTGTCCTTAAGAAAATTATTGCAAGTTCACTTAGCTTAGTGGACCACTTGGACTAATTTTCATGATTTGTAGAAATTTAATTTAATTATTAAAAATATTTGTTAATTTTGAGTATTAATTAAATATAAAATAATATTTAAAAGGAAAATAAAGTTTTTTATTTTTATTAAATTACTCTAAGCCTAAGGATCCTAAAGAAACAAATTTCATATTTTCTTATTCATATTTTAATTATTGGAATTATTTTAGGGAAAACTTAAAGAAAAAAATTTATTGTAAGCCTTTTAAAATTAATATCTTGACTTAGACAATTAAGAAAATTATTTTAATTGGTTCTATATGATCAGGAAGCCAAATGTTACATTTTAGTGTGTTTTTACAATTTTGTGATTTTTATGATTTTTAATTAATTTTAATTCATTTAAATGCTTAAAATATCTCAAAAAATGAAGTATTTATTTTAATTCCAATTTTATTTTTATTAGGTTTCTCTGATCATAAGGAGCTCCCAAAACCAATTTGGTGATTTTTTGAATTTTAATTATTATAATTATTGTAATGCCAAAAATGTCATTTCACTTAATTAATCTATTTGAGTGGTCAAATTAACTCCAATTGACTTAAAATTCATATGAGGATCTCCTTTAAATTAAATTTTTATGTGGAATAGTTTTTATGTCATTTGCATTTATAATTATTCCAAGTATTTACTCCAATTCATTTTTATTTCATCTCTAAGGGTTGGTGACAATTAGGGTTATTTTAAATGAATTAAACTAAGTTTATATTTTTCCTATGATCCTCTGACCACTGTGAACCCACCAAAACTAAGTTCTAAATTTTTTACGAGTATTTTAATTATTATAATTTTTATACCAAAATAGAGACAATTAACTTGAAAATTAGATATACAGGCCTAGGGATCTCCCCTAACCTTGGAAAAATCAGAAAGAGCATCCCCATAACATTTAGAATCAAAGCCCCAAAGATCAAGTCATGTTGAAATGCCTATACTAACGGAGAGTCAAAACATGGAAAACACCATTTAATTAATTAAAAATAAAATATGCATCAAATAAACATGAAAATATTTCAGCATTGTTCTCCTCTCTTCACTAAGCAACATGATATTTTTATTTTATTTTTATGATTTTTCTACACAAAGTTATGCATTTTGGAATGTTTGGGAGTTAAATAAATAAGAAAAATCCCATATTTTCTATTTAAGTGATGCGGCGTCGCGTCAACCTATGGTGGCTCCGAAGCTGCACGTGGCGCGCTCCTATTCGACACTGCTGTCCATGCATCTACCCCGTCAGTCCTCTATTTCGTTCCATTTCTCCATCCGGCGCGATCAGAGTCGTTTGTGCGATACACGCGTGATCCAACGACATTCGGTCATCGTCCTCAACAGAGCCAACTCGCAAAACGTCCATCTTCTAGGCTTAATATCTTGTTTGATACTCAACTAAATCAAGTGAGGTTTATTCCTATTGACTTATCTTGACTAGGAGAACATATTCATACTGTTAATTGACCCTTAAATTAACTCTATACACATGGAGAATCAAATGAAGCTTGGTTTAGGGTTAACTTTCAATACCTTGATCCAAGAAGGGAGAAAGCCGGGATTGGATGCTGGTGGAAGCTTCGTGGGGTCCCAAGAGCCTAAGGATGGAGCCTCAAGCCATGATGAATCGCCTAGATATGATTTTGACCAAATTCGATTCGGAGTGTTGGTCAAAGTCCACCTTAGGGTGCTCTGGTGATAGGGCTTTTGTGGGGGATCTTCTTCTCTCATAGTGGGGATGGTGTGGGTGCAATTAATTTGAATTTGGTGGAGGTTTGTGGGGTGTCTTGTTTCAGCCTAGAAATTGGGCTAAAAAATTGTGCTCGAACAGTGGCTTTGAGGGCTAAAAGTGGTTGGGTTAAGCTCAAGCGGTCTTAAAGAAGCTCTGGAAGCAATTTGGCAAAGTCTCCCTAAGGAATTTCAAGCTCTCCTCCTTTGTCCATGGAGGGTGGGTTTAAATAGATGGTGAAGGAGAGGCCACCAGGGGAAATTGGTGAGTGTTCGAAGTTAATTATGTGGATGCCAATAATGTGCAAAAATCCAATTGGGATGAGCCAGCTTGGATGGGTTTAATTTTGAGTTTTGGCCATGGTGAAGCTTTTGATTTTGGGTTTTCCGGCCACCAAGGTGGCTCGCTGGCCAAGGAAGGGTCACCATCTAACTTAAGAAGGTCAGGGCTTGGTCTTAGTGAAGTCAATTGGGGTTAGCCATGTGTAAAGGTATGGGATTGAAATAGTATGGGAAAAGGGTCATTTTAGGTCAAATTGGGTCAAGGCATGGTTTGGATTGAGTTCAACCACCAATGTTAGCCTTGAGCTAAAGAGGATGAGATGGGTCAGCTAAATTGGTGTGGAGAGGTCCCCATCCAAGTGATTTGGTTAAGTATGAGTTTTAGAGGAATCATTAAAAGGGTTAAAAAACCTTTTTAAAGAAGTTTCAAAGTGGTTTGTCCTCTTGCCATTAATAGTTTGATGTTGTGGCAAGGCGCTCATGGCTTTTCTATGGCTTGGGAGTGGTTTCATGGCTTGCATGTGGCTTGACTAATTTTCATGAGAAGGGATTTTTAGAATTTTTGGTATTTTAGTGGATTTTTTTCATGAGGCTTGATTTGGAATGAATTGATATTGAAATTAAAACTTGAGAAGTGATGTTTGATTAAATGGATGATGGAGAGAAGAGTTGTCATATGGGCTTTAGATTTGGGCTTTTAAAATTAAATGTGGTGGGCTTGGGCTTTTAAATTGAAATTGAGTTTGGGATAAGCTTTGGGCTAATTGAATGTTTAGTTTGGTGTAGGAATATGTCATGAAGGATTTGGTAAAATTTCAAGTGATTTTGAGTTGAATTGATGGGCTAATTTGATGGATTTAGGCATATGGTCAAAATTGATTTTTTTTTTATTTGAATGAATTTGAACTTGCAATTGGATCAAATTAGGCTTGAATTTTATTTAGAATAGGATTGGGGATGCTGAATTTTGATTTGGAATTGAAATTGGACAAGATTGGGGTCAATTGGGCTAAGATTGGGGCTAATTTGAGGACATTTGGTTCTAAAAGGGCAAATTGGGGCATTGGTTCAAATTGGACTAATTTGGTCAAATTGGGTCAAATTGATGATAAAAATTTAAAATTGGAAATATTTGGATGATTTTGGATTTTTTGAAATTTTTAGGTCATGAGGGGTATTTTGGAAATTTTGGGCAATTTTGGAGGTATTTTGGGAATTTGGTAATTTTTGTGAACTTTGGTCAATTTAGGTAGTGGTGGGGGTTTTGAGATGATTTTTGGGCAAATTTGGGTATTTTGGGTAATTTTGAAATTTTTTGGCAAAGATTGGGGTTGTAGGGGTATTTTGGTAGTTTGGTGATTGGGTCAAAATGGGCCAACGAGCCATGGAGCCATACTAAACTAATAGGATCCATATGACAACTCATTTTGGATGCTCAATGTGCTAGTTATAACCCTCTTAGCCAAAGATTAAGGGTACAGGATCATCCACATGAGCTTTCCAAAATGAGTCAAGAGACCAACCTGAGGGGCCATAGGGTTTGGAGTATGTGAGAGAATGTAGTGTGTGTAAGTTAGCCCGACAAAAAGCAGATCACCCAGGGTTAGTCCTAAGGTCTGACCATCCTATGGGGGAATCCACTTGAGCTCTTTCATATTGACCCTTCCCACTAAGAATTGGAACTTCAAGTTGAAAAAATAAGAGTTTAGAATTTCTAATGGTAATGGTGCCTTTCTTGTCCTCTAGGAATAGGCAATAGGAAAGTCCTATGGCTAGACCCTAGGCTACTAAAGAGGAAAAACTAGACCTCAACAAAAAATGAGGTCAACAAGCATCTCTAGTAAGTGTAAGGAATAATATTGCTCCTATTTGACACAACAAAATTTGAATACTTCCACAACAGAATTCCTATACTTATTACTGATTCATGATAAAGAGAAAGATATTTCATATTAAGTGTTTTTCTTTCACATAAACTCAAGTTATTTTTAGAAGTTTTTATTGTCTTGTGAAAATATCAAAAATACCCAAAGATTTGAATTTTAATTACTTTAAAAATAACTATAATTTAAGTAATAGTCTTTTTAAAAAAGAAAGTTTATTGTTTAGTAGTGCATACTGTGAAATGTATCTTTCTTTCTTTTTAATATATTAGCCCTTAGGCTCTCTCAAATATATATATATATATATATATATAAACTAAAAAGTTAAATTCTTATTTTCTCCAGGATCAAGTTTTTGGTACTGTTGCAAATTAAGGAAATATAAGTAAAAAATATAATCAAAGACATTGTTATACTGTTGCATATAAACAGTCGGGATCACTCGGTAATACCAGTTTGGTTAGTTGGGCTTCATCATCATCGTCTGTTGACTAAGCTCGACTGACTTTCGGTCAGTATGTCTGGTATGATCGATTAGGCTTGGACGGCGTTATTGATCGACTAATCTAGTCTGATTGTCGACCCTCAAATCTCTAGTGAGGAGCTCTCATCGAAAGAGCGATGTTAGACTATGGAGTAGAAGGTGTATCACCATAACCTGAAAGACAACTTGCTCCTTCACGATGAGAGCCTAAGGGATGCCAATAAGAATGTTTCCACATTGTTAGTTCTTGATCCTTGATTGGGAGCCTCGGGATGTCCATTGATCTACTGGAAGGTAGGCTGTTACATTTGGTATGCTTTCTTGTAGTGGTTGACTTAAATATCTCCTTGTCTCGTTTCAGACTGAACGGCCCAGATTCGATCGCCTTAGTGTCTAGGTCGGCTTAGGCCTCACTTCCTCAGGCTCGGAAAGACTGCATCCGATCGAATAAGTGGGCCTCTTGGCCTTCAGCCGATGGGTCCTCATATTGTCATATACTCTTTCTTCTAGACTGATAGATCTCATTAGGATCAGTTCTCGAGCTTTCTTGACGTACAAAGTGTCCTATATTTTAATAACCCGAAAGATAGAAATTGAATAAATATAATTCTTTGATATTATTATTTATAAATGGCAAGGACACAATAAATATTTTGGAATCAGAAAACTTATTTGAGAAAAGTTAAGTGGTCTTAAGAATTGGTTTGGATTGTTTTTTGAGTGGGTGGTTGGCGGCTTGCTCTGTTTGTTTTTAGAGACTAAACAACTAAAAATTGATTTAAATAAT
Source organism: Phalaenopsis equestris (assembly GCF_001263595.1). Lineage (NCBI taxonomy): Eukaryota > Viridiplantae > Streptophyta > Magnoliopsida > Asparagales > Orchidaceae > Phalaenopsis > Phalaenopsis equestris. The sequence goes on along the minus strand of NW_018250383.1, from coordinate 109,822 downwards.
TACTAAAAATATTGGCATAAAATTGCATCTTAATTTAAATTTATTCTGTGGTGGCACAAGCACCATAAAGTTTTATGCTTTGCACGTCTAACATCAATTCCATATTTAATAGAACTTTCTCTCTAATAAAAAATTTAAATTGAATTGACGGGTTCATAGAAATTTGTTACTGAGGTAATCATGTAGCTTCTCTTGTACTGTGGACCAAAGAAAATGAATATTAATAATTTATTTTCTTTTTAGCATACGACTTGCTCTCCTTGGCTTTGCCATTGGCTTCTTCTTGCTGGTTAAAAACGGGGTTTGTCTGGATTTCACAATATAAATTCAGCATCTATTTTTTGAACCGGGTTCCAAATAGATAAAATGAACTCAATTATTCAGACATTTTTGTGTTTTGTTCAATTCGTAAGAATCTAGAAGTCCTCCCACACCCACCAAAAAAAAAAAAAACAAAACAAAAACACACAAAAAATATATTTAAAATTTCATTCTTTTTATAAGAGGTAACTGAAATAAACAAAAATTAAGGCTGATTATACTCAAACTTTGTCATTACATTTATATTATCTTGTTCTGAAAAATTTATGATGATAGAATAATAAACTAATGTCTAAGTATTGCATAAACATTCAACACACAAAGATAATAGAAGTGTAGCAAGAGAAGATATCAAAACTTTTTATGTGAAATTCTTGAAATAGAAAAAATCACAAGGTTTCGCCCTTGCAAAGTAATCCACTATAAGCGTACAAGTACAAAAATACATCATTTCTCAAGACTAGGAGAGTAAAGTTATAATTTTATTCCCAATATAACATTTATCCATATACAATGTATAGACAAACAACAGGAGTTCGAAATGAATCGTCATATTTTGAATACAACGTTGATAACAAGGGTTGTCAACGTTAGTATATATAGAGGATGAACATTTTGTCATTTGGTGCATAAATTCTCTAACTATCTGATCGAATGACCCATATTGACGGTCATGATCATAGAGAGCTTTTTTTTTAATTGTTTGAGAGTCTTAATAACTACAAAATCAAGCAATTTTAGGCTCGCTAAATTCATCTTATTGAAATGCTTGAGGTGAATATAATTAAATATGTCAAAATTGAAGTTCATTTAACCATACAATTTATGATCCAAAACCTTCAAAAATTCTTTAATGGCTTAATCTAAACTTGATTGGCTCCAAATCATGCCATTTTTGGTATCATCGGGTATGTTTTTTTTGAGAAGATTAGTTTAACTAAAACCTTGTTGAAATCAAGGCTATAGATGATTTTGAATTTAAATTTAGAATGTTTCTTGCAAAAAAATTCCTCGAGATTAATGGCAGATGATAAAAATTATTTGATGACACATCATAAATAAACATATATATATAT
>NW_018250383.1:86052-108395 GCF_001263595.1 Phalaenopsis equestris | reverse complement strand
ATATATATATTATTGAATCAAAATTTTTTGTAAATCAAACCATGGGATGGAGCGTGAAAAGGAGAGAGAAATGTATAGAGACAGGTTAGAGAGAGATTAAATTATTTTGTATATGCTTTCATCAACCTCTATTATATTTAATGTCTATTTATTGAGGGCCATGAAGAGTGAAAAAAAGATAATTACACCCCCAAAACTTTTTTAATAGGTGGATGCCTAATGGATCACTTCATCTCAGGCGATTAATGAATATCTGGTGCATCATCTTCTTACCAGTTGGCTTCAACCCAAGTTGTCTCTGAGTTAGTTAACATTCGATTCAATCAGCCTTTGAGTCAGTTTACCCTTGTTTGGTTTATTCATTGATCTTCAGACTCTACTTTGATTGACCCTTGGTCAGTCACTCGACAAATCTCCAACCTCTTGTTCAGTTGACTTTTGGTTGGTCAATCGACAAATCATTGATCTCTAGTTTGGTTGACCTTTGTATATCTTTGTTTATTCGTATAGAGCCCTATATGATGACACATACTTTACTTTGAGTCATTCGATTAATGGAAAATGTAGTAATGTGTATTTCTGTTGTACGTTTATATATACATGTATAAATATATAACTAGAGAATTCTATTAATATCCTAACTTTATTAAAAGATTTAGTATATAACTAATTAATTAAGGGTTTTGTAGGAAATATTGATGTTTTAATGTGAAAGGTTAGAAAAAGAAAAGAACATATAGTGTCTTCTTACCTATTTGAAATAAACCACAAAATAAGGGAGGCTAGAAATTTAATTTTTTTCCCACGTTGTAGAAGATGGATTTTAAAAATTTAGAGAAATACATTGATCTCATATAATTGTAATAGAGATTGTGAAAGAAGTAGTATCAAATAATGATGACAATCATATAATTAAGGTTCTACGATGATGATGGCGAAATTTTTAGGTTACAATGAAGAAGAAGAAGAAGAGAAAAAACAGAAGTCTTCCCTCTCTAAGCCATATAGAAAGACTTAATGGGGCGGGGAGATGGGGGGAGGGAGGTGTAGTCCCTAAAATGTACTTTCTGATTTCTAACATCTCTTAATTTTTTTTTTGGGAAACGACAAGTTATCAATCTTCATCAGAAGTAGTAGACAATTCATTCTCTTCCCTTTATATTGATGAAATACATGTTTGGAAGCTAAAGCTCTTCTTTTTTACAAAAATAACATATTGTCCGTAGTATTTGCAACAACCTAAGAAAAGTTCAATAAATTGGATTATTTAATTTATGGACTTCATTGGACTTTCTAGGACTAGGGAGTTGTTATTTTACATTGTTGTCTGTTTTGTTACTTTGTTATATTGGATTGGATATGGTGTAGATTGATCTTATTCTACTTTTCTGTTGAAGCATATGTCATGTTAACATCCTTTTTCCCCTAGTTTAGTCCAATATGATCGGTCTTCTTTAGAGTTTCATATGAAGCTCCACTTGGTGATAAGGCTTGATGTGAAACTTCATGCTGAAGCTTGGACATCTTGCTTGTGAGATTTTGGAAATATGTTTTATATTAGATATTATTGAAGGGAGAAATTAGCAGACGAATATTCTTCAAAAGAATGTGCTTCTCATGCTCCTGCTAAGTTGTGGCTCACATTTCATATTTAAAGTTTGCTATCAGCCTCAAAAAATCGTTGGTCCTTATAAGGTAAGCAAAGGAACCGAGTAGAATATGCGCTTCATTCAACCAATATCTTTTTAGAGCTTAGTGTCACGGACAAATAGTCCCACATTGGCTAGGTGTAGGGCCGAAAAATAATATTTAATTCATGGGCTGCCCACCACCTACATGGGCTCTTTTGGGAGGTGACAAGTGGTATCAAAGCAGATTACTGCCTGCCAGGTCTGTGAACTCTCCATGGTCCAGTGGGACCCTAGGTGGAGCCGATCCGTGATGAGGGCGTCACGTGATTGGGTGGAGGAGAATGTCACGGACAAATAGTCTCATATTGGCTAGGTGTAGGGCCGACCTGGGCTGCCCACCACCTACAATGGCTCTTTTGGGGGGTGACATTAGACTTGGTAACTTCGATAAATAATTCCTTCGATTTGATTGATAACATTTTGCAAATAACAGGGGTAAGATTTTAGGCAGGATAATATTTTTTGTGTAGAAGTTAGATAAATTTTACAAGGAAAACCACTTTAATCTCCGAATTTAGCACAATATATAGAGATTCAACTACTTGTGAGAGTCACCACATTGTCAGCAACTCAACTTTCCTAATAAAAAAGGGAAAATATTTTGCTATCGTCTTCTGTTTTGCAGTTGTCTCCAACTGTGTGATGAAAATAAAACGACCAAGCCCAAAAATAAAATGTAGGTAAGGGAAAAAGAAGTTCTACTGCACTGCCACCTCTTCTTTATTAATGATTTGGTTACTGTATATCTTTTCAATAGCAGCATAAGCCACCGCAATAAGAGCTTATGTCGTTGCATGAGAAAATTACGTCGGCTTGCGTTTACCATAATTTGTTTTTGAAAAACTTATCTTTCATTCAGTCTTACAAAACTATTTTTTTTTCTTTTTGTTTATTTCTTTACTCTGATGAAATTGTCTATAAGTTGACCTTTGCATATAAATATATGAATCTACCAAGTTTGTTTTTTTTTTTTGGTTGCGTGTTGGATATATATATATAAAAAAAAGAATTTCATCATGTAATTTCTTGCAAAAATAATAAAAATTATTACATACGTTTACCGTACTCAGAAATACATACGTTAAACCAATCAAAACATTCTTCTATCAAAAGTGTATGTCAGTGGATTCCAATTTATATTTTTTTTATATAAAAAAAACTTTTTGATTGGACACCGAATGCAAATCGGTTTCTAGATGGCATAAGCGCTAGATGGAATAAGCTCTCCAAAAATGGAAGCCTAATCGTATCCGACGAAAGTGTCAACGACCAAGCAATATTGGGTCCTAACTGAGGCCCTCTACTAATTACAAACAAATAAACAATTCGCAAAAGATTAATTTCAAAAAAATAAAAAATAAAAGATGTGATTATGCATTTTTCCAAATCTACTTCTCTCAGATAGTCGCATGCATAGTTAATAACCAAACTAATTCATGCAAAGCAGAAAAGATTCATGAATCATGACGAATGCCTTTAAGCATGGGTAAAGTTTCTTCTTACAGTGTAAGATGATTTCTACTACTTTTCTCCTGCTTCCATGCAAAGAGAACGCTTGATTTCATACCTTTTTCAGGCATCAGCCAATGATTGTTTTTTGTTTTTTTTACAGGGAGGAGCGGAGACTATAAATGATGAAAAAAATTTAATATTTTTGTTTCTGTTAAGCTTGAAATGATACCAAAAGAGCCATATGAGTGGTTCTTAATTGAGGAAAAGCAAGTTTGGAGGAGATTTTGACGGATCCAACAAAGCGTGCTCCTTTCTCTGTTGAATAAATAGGGCAGAAAAAAGGCGAATGATAGTGTGACACTGCGGCTTCAATTATCACATTGCAGGTATTTGAAGATGGCCTGCTTCATGCATTGGAGATACACTATGCATGGGACTTTGAATAGGGTCTTGCAGGGAGGTATAATCATCAAATTGCAGGGATTCGTTAATGATGTACTGTGAAATGTTCCCTGATAGCGTTGAGTTCCTTTGTATTAATGAGGCTGACCTGTTGTGACAGAGACTGATCAGATTAGTGAGATTAGAGCCTTGAGATTACTCTAAAATGTAGATTGAAGAAAATAGAGCGGAGTTTGGAAGAAGGAAAGCAAAATGTATTGTTTTCAAAGTAGAAAGAGATAGAATACCCTAGACATTCAAGCTTGTGAGCTCAAATTTGGCAATGAAAACTGAGCAATCGAGCGGTGGTAGCAGAAATTCTCTCTGCGGTTTTGTACGTGCGAAACAAGCGAGGATTCTAATCATACTCCATCTTTGAAATTTGAACAAATAATGAAACGGGAGTTCAATTAGCAGTCGGCGACTAGACGTTGGTGTTATAATAAGCATTAAGTTGAGTTAAATAGTTATTTATTGTTGTATTGTTGGAATTTATTCGACAAAAGAGAGATTTGGATTACTAAATTTTGTTGATTTATTTTCAGCTGGCATGATTGCATCATGGTTATTGATACTTCATAAATAAATTTTTAATATTTGACACGAATCTCGAGATATTACACAGATATGGAACAATTTTTTTAATAAGGAAATTTCAAATTTATATTAAGAGTCATCTGGAGCTCCAATTTCAGGAAATTTATTGTCAAATTCTCTGGCTCGACAAGACGAACTCGATGATATAAAAATTGGTCAAATCCGAAGCAAATAAAACCCTGATCAAGCCATTAAATCACTTATGAAAGCTTTTTAGGCATATTCGGAAGATCAGCGAGACGAATACAACAAACTCAAGATCGATCAATTTCAACATTATTAAGACACTGAAATATCTATCAAACATCGTTTGATCAAGGAAGCTCTTCGAATAATCCAATCAAAGTGATTCATTTTTCTTCATTAATTGCAACCGAAAACTCTATAAAAAGAGCCCTATCCCCTCTTGAGAGGGAACATGGAGCTTGATGCTGAAGAAAACTCGAAGTCAAAAGAATAACTTGAAGCTTACTGAATGAGCTGAAGTTCAGAAAAACCTCATCGCTGACCACTGTTGACCATGACCGACCACCAATCGACGGAGGCCGCTGACCACCTCTCATAGGTTGTCGTTGATCTCCATCGACCGCTGCCCACTTCTTGCAGCAAGTGCATCCATGAACTAATGCTGTAACTCAGGAGTGTTTAAGCATTACCCGTCTGTGGGACGGGGACTATACTTGCAATCTCCAGCTTATTGTTGATTTCTACAACTGAGCCAGGCTCCAACATTTTTACCGTGGCCATCTTAAAAGAAGAAAGATTTACATACTTACCGTTCAATTCATATACATATTTACAAATCTAACACATGGATTTACTTGTATACCACTTAATTCTTATATGTCTAGACTTACATATCACCAAATTTTTTTGTGACCCTCCAACAGGCTACACTCCGGCCAGCGCCACTCTTCGGACGACAACTGCTCTAGTTGTCTCTGACGGGCCTCTTCGACCGACCATTAAATTTCAATAGATCGTATGTCTTTGACGAACTATTTTCAATTAGATAAAACTTACACGCATGTCGACACTTAAAAAAAAAATTGAGTTGCCCGTTGGAAGGTGTTGGTCGCTGGAATCGAAATTCAGTCGCCTGTTTCAGAAAAGAATTTAATATACATATAAATATAAGTTTAGAAAAATATGAAATCAAACTGATATCATATCTTTCATAGTTTAAATGAAAGAGAAAGAGCGAAAGAGCACTATACCTCAAGCCATGTATCTATCCCGAAAGATAAACACAAGACTTGAGGGTGAATTTTAAACAAATAAATAAAGAAATATATGACATTCTTTTGGTCTGCGAATATTATTTTTAATTATAAGCCGACAAGTTCCCCTATTTAATATGAAGAATTAATGAAGAATTAAATAGGAATGAAGAATTAAATAGGACTTATATTAAGCTGGGTTCGGAAAAGCTTCCTATAAGGGCAAACCCCTATATTTAATTACATCTTAGATAACTGAAATCACCCAAGAAAACTCTCGATAAAAAACAAAGAATATTATCTTCAAAGAGATCAAAAGGATAGAACTTTTCTTCAAGATCGGACAAAGGGGTGTGGAAGGAGAATGACTCAAATTTAGAACATTTATTTTAGAATCCAATGGAGGAAGATTTAGAGGATGTCATTGACCCAAAGAAGAACCTCAGTGACTTCCCAAACTACCCTATGGTTTGGCTTCAGTTTAGAGAAGAAATATTTAAATGTTTCATTCTGTCAATTTTATTAATTAGGACTTACATTCGTATGAGACGATTACACAAATAGCTTGGAAGATAAGAGGATTTAGGTTGTGATGAACGACAACCTCGGAATCCTAAGACGAGTTAAGGCTTAAATTGTACAGCAGAATTATACAAAAGCCTAAATAAAGGTTGAGTATTTATGTTTCATAAGCAAACCACCTCGAAGTCCTATGGCTTGGTAATTTAATTCTAAAGAAAGAATGATTTAGTTGATGTAGACATGTCCTACAGCCCACAATGCTATCTCCAAGCTTCTCGTCGCGACAAGTTTAGGTTTTCTAATGATGTCAAATTAGATATCCTTAAGGGTCATGATTATTTAAATGTTATGGGGCATATTAAAGTTAATTAGAGCGACACCAGTTAGGATCCTCCAGTTCCCTCGTTATGACACCACTATTTTCTTTCGGATTCACTTAGTCCAAATGAATTTACTAAACTCAACTTAATGAGTTCCATACTTTCATTTAAACTACAGGAAATCTCGTTTGCAACCGTAAGTTATCTCCTGCGAGGGATTCCCGATCATCCGATAGAGATGTTTTAATTTAGTTGCAATTTTTTTGTGATATTTGTTATTAAATTTTGAGTTGTCTTATATTTTGATTTTTGTAGCTGTAAATTTTATCTTGATTGAATTTTAGTTTTGGTTTTGATTTTATAGCTATCCTAGCAGTTTTGATTTTCATGCAGGGTGATATCGTTGTTTAACGTGCAAGCTCGAGGGAAGAAGTAAAAAAAGCAAAATGCAATAATTTAAAAGTGTACTTGTCGATTCTTTTTGTTCCTCCACCTGAAAGGTTAGTTCTTGCAAGGCATTGATGCGGCTTTTTTATATGTTATGCTTCATGAAGTTGACACAACAACTTGAATATTTTAATCCCCGGCAACGACGCTAAAAACTTGATGTGAACTTTATTTTTTTGATTAATTTTATATATTATATATAGTCACAATGATATAAACACAAGTATACGCATTTCTCAAGTAATACAGGGCTTTGATGGAGTCTCGTTTATCGATCCCACAGGAAAGAGAGGTAAGAGGTCCTTAGTCAAAGTTCTAGTCTACTACTATCAGGCCTTAGATTGGAATGTCGATTAAAATGATGTTTTATCTAGCAACTAATCCTAGATGCAAATGTTAATTGTAATGATAATAAATATTTCCAAATGCAAATGTTAATTTTAAAGATAACCCATTTTTAGATGAATTGGTTTGAAGACTTTAGAGATGTTAAAAACTACTATTCTTATGTAGTGAATTTGATAATGTAAAGGAATGAGATGCATTAAATATTGTATATGCCAAATAGGAGCAATCTTATTCCTTACCAATTTTCGAATGCTATAAAGAACATTAGCTAATCCTAGGTTTAGTTCTTAAATCTATGGTTAGGCTGGGAGGATGCTGACTCTCACTCCAGAGCTCCCACTTCTCTTCACCTGAAGGATAACTCTCACTTTAGTTTCTGAACACTAGGACCAAATTGGGGATTTTAGTCTGTCGCCATAAAATCTCCAATTCTACGCCCATCAAAGTATAATTCTCTATTTATTTTCATCCAACCCCCATGAACTTCACCATCCATGAAAACTGAATGTGGTTCCACTTTGTTCAGAATTACACCGCCCTCTTAGGTCTTAATGCAATTACAACAAATTTTAACATTATAAAGGGCCTTTATTGTAATGTAAATGAAGTGCGAGTAAAAACCATCACATTTATAATTAAAACTTCTTCTAGCATGCATCCGAAAATCCTAAACATAAATCCTACTCATTACAAAAGAAAAGGAAAATAATGACTTAATTCTCTCATGCCACTATTTCCTAAGAAGAAGAAAAAGTAAGAAAAACACATCACAATATACGAAGAAAACACAACGGAAAACTTCATTTAATCAAAGTAAATTTACTAGTTAAGTGTTTACAAAATCATAAGATAATGAAGAACACAATACTTAATTTTTTTCACATGAAAGAAAGATAAAAATCTCTCCCACAAAGTCTCCCACTGATCCATGCAATGCTAGAACATTCCCTTACAGATTCTCTCAAAATTCCCTCACCAATCTCTCCAAAAAGGTAGAAATCTACATTTTTACTTTTATTATAAGAACTCTAAACATTTTTCATGTTTCTCTCCTCACAGACACTACTTTTTTAACACAAAAGCACTCTATTATAGTGTAGGGACAAATTTCCCAAGAGATGTTTCAAGCAACCTTCCAAAAAGAGTCCAAATACATTGAATCTTCTAAAAATTCATCCAGCATCACGTCCAAACTGTCTCAGGCACTGTCGGCACAATTTTGGGTGCCCTTGGTGCCATTTTCACATTGCTCTCTACACGTTGGCGCCATCGGTACCAACCCTACGGAGCTCCACTATTTTGCTTCATTTGGCTCCGTTTTAGCTCCGTTTCGCCCCATTTCAGTTGCGTTGTGTTCCTAATAAATAGACCTACAAAATAAAAATAAAAAACCTTCCTTTAAAGTGTAATTTTGTAAAAAAAATGTATGATATGTGTAAAAGAGATTAAACATAGAAAGACATATCGAAATGTGTTAGGACAAAATTTTTTTTCTTGTGTGTTTTTACTACAAGTTGCACTATTTTTTATTCTTTTCTCCAAAACTCAATTTCCTATATCTGAAACCAAAAATATACAAAATAGCTTCCTTTGAAGTGCAATATCATTGAAACCAAATATAGGCATTAAAAGCATATGAAAAATTGAACCTTTTTTAGGCGTATTAAAATCCCCCAAACTTAAATGTTACTTGTCCTCAAGTAACCTTTTTACTACATAAAAATATAACTTAGTATAGAGATTAAATTATAAACTTCTATACTTTAGTTTAGTAAATAAAATAGTAAAATTTAAGAAAAACCTTTAATAATTTAGATTCAAACTCTAAGTCTAAGAGTACTTAGTAATCAAATTTAAGATTTCTGAATCTCTATTCATTTCAAGAGGAATTGCAATTTGTAATATCAAGGATACTTTGAAAATTGATATGAACAAGAACTTCATGAAAACTTTACTAGTAATGCTACTAATACTCCAATAGAAGTTTAGAAAATGTAATAAAGCCTTTTCCTTAAGTTGATTCAAGTGAAGCCAATTTTTTATTAAACATATCCTCAAGCTTCTCCTCACTTATTTTCTTTTCTTTCTCTTTTTCTTTTTTTCCCTTTTTTTTAAGTGAGAATTACTATATCTGGATAGCCTTTAATAATTTTGAACTTCACTATCCTCTTCTTAAAGTCAAAACTCTTTACTTTTCTTCACTTTATAAATTCATATTAGTTTATAATTTTTCATAAAAGTTCATTCTTTTCTTCTTACATGAAACTTTAAAATTCTTATTACTTCAAAAATACAATTTCCTTTACTTTAAATAGAAAAACATAATCTTATCCTTTCATACCTTATATCTTTAACTTTAGAATTAATCTTCATTATTAAAAACTTTTACCTAAATTTACCATAAAATTTATAAATATAAATATAGTCATTTAAAGTTAAACTCCAATATCCAAGGTCATCTTAAATTAATTTTAAAAATATAGTTAATTGAGGATAAAAAAAATCTAGTTTACTTCTTTTTAAAAGGAATTTTTTTCCCCCAAACTTAAATTTTTAAATATTTTACACTTAATTCCATAAAATATAATAGGAAGAAAAAGTAAATCTTGAATTTACTAACTCCTACAACAACTTATCAAATTCATATACATGCATAATCAGGATAGAATAAATGCATGAGAAAGTAAATCTAGCCTAAAGCATGCTTACAATAATATTAAACTAAAAGAAAGTATACTAAATTTAATATTTATTTTTCTTCCTATCCCCAAACTTGAATTTTAAAATGTATAGCATTTAGTGCAGAAAACATAAGTGTGAAGAAAAAAAATTTAGAAATTCTATCTACCACAAATTTCTATCAAAAACATCTACAATTATTTATCAGGATAGAAAAAGGGTAGTAGAAAGTAAATCTAAACTAAACATGTCAGAATGAAATTAACAAAACAAAAGTCTAACTAGCGTAGCATGTATCAGCATTGGAATATAAAAAGGTTCCTCAGATCTTATAAAATTGTAACATAACCAAAAATTAATAAATAAGATAAATGAGGTCAATTCTTCCTCCATCTCATCGCATCTCACTAACTTACTTCCAATTTCTAACAGAACCACTACAAAGATAAATAAGGTACATTTTAAATAATTTTATAGAGTATAATCCCAAAGATAAGATTATCCCTGATTGTTGACGTCATTTTTTATTGAGGTCTAGTTTTCCTCTTTAGTAGCCTAGGATCTAATCATAGGATTTTCCTGTTGACTATTTCTTGAAACTAGAAAAAAAACCCTCACCATTAGAAATTCTAAACCCTTTTTCCTCTACTTGAAGTTCCATTTGTTGGTCCTAACCTCTAACACTTAGTAGGAGGGGTAAATATGGAGGAGCTCAAGGGGAGTCCCTTATAGGATGGTCAGACCTTAGGACTAACCCTAGGTGATCTGGTTTTGGTTGGGCTAACTTGCACACATTACACTTTTTCACTTACCCAAACCCTAGGACCCCTTTGGTTGGGCCCCTGACTCCTTTTGGAGAGCACATATGGATGAACATATACCCCTAGTCCTTGGCTAAGAGAGTTAGAACCAGCATATTGCGACTCCAAAATGAGTCCTCATATGACTCATATTGGTTTGGTATGGCTTCATGGCTTATTGGCCCATTTTTGCCCAAAATCATAAAATTACCAAAGTACCCTACAACCATAATTTTTTTCTAAAATTACCCAAAATACCCAAATTTTTCCAAAAATAAACTCAAACCCCTCATCACTACTTAAATTGACCAAAATTCGCCAAAATTACCAAATTTCCAAAATATCCCTAAAAATTGCCAAAATTACCAAAATGCTCTTCATGACCTAAAAATTCTAAAAATTTAAAAATCATCTCAAATATTCTCAATTTCAATTTTTGATAATCAATTTGACCAAATTTGACCAATTTTACCTAATTTGACCAAAAGCCTCAATTTGCCCTGAAAGGCCCAAATGTCCCAAATTAGCCCCAATCTTAGCCCAATTGACCCCAATATTGCCCAATTTCAATTCAATGTCAAAATTCAGCATCCTCAATCCTAATCTAAATAAAATTTAAGCCCAATTTGATCCAATTGCAAGCCCAACTTCATTCAAATCAAAAAGGCCCAATTTTGACTACATGCCCAAATACAGTAATTTGGCCTATCAATTCAACTTAAATACATTTGAAATTTTGCCAAATCCTTCATGAAATTCTACTACACCAAAATTAACATTCAATTAGCCTAAGTTTTAACTCAAACTCAATTTTCATTTTAAAAGCCCAAGCGCACCACATTTATTCTAAAGGCTCAAGTCCAAATCCCATATGACAATCTTTTACTCATTATCCATTTAATCAAATATTACTTTTTAAACTTTAATTTCATTATCAATTCATTTCAAATCAAGCCTCATGATAAACTCCACTAAAATACCAAAAATTCTAAAAATCCCTTCTCATGAAAATTAGCCAAGCCAAAGGGGAGCCATGAAGCCACTCCATAGCCATAGGCAAGCCATGAGAGTCATGTCACATCATCAAACAATTAGTGAAAAGAGTACAAGCCACTTTAAAACTTCTTTAAAAATGTTTTTAACCCTCTGAAATTTTGGAATGTGGTCGGCACTATTTTGGGTTGTGGAGTTGCCCGTTGGAAGCTGTCGGCCGCTGGAATCGAAATCCCGTCGCCTACTTCGGAAAGACGTTTAATTTACATATATATATATATATATATATTTGTGTGTGTGTGTGTGTGTGTAGTTTAGAAAAATATGAAATCAAACTAACCCCATATTTTTCATAGTGAAATAGTACACTACCTCAAACCTTGTATCTATCGCGAAGGATAAACACAAGACTTGAGGATGAGGCTCAATCAAATAAACTAAGAGATATATGACGTCCGTTTGGTCTGCGAAACCATTTATTTGCCTATTTGCCAAAAGTTCTCCTATTTAATACAAAAAATTAAATAGGGTTTATATTAAGCTGGGTTCGGACAAGCTTCCTATAAGGGCAAGCCCCTATAGTTAATTACATCTTAAATGACGGAAGTCACCTAAGAAAACTCTTGATAAAAATCAAGAAAAAACTATCTTCAAAGAGGTCAAAAGGATAGTAAATTTCAACGATATCGGATGAAGAGGTGTGAAGGGCGAATGGTTCAAATTTGGAACAATTTGGAACATTTGGAACATTTGTTGTAGAATCCAAAGGAGGAAAAACTAGGGGATGTCATAGATCTGGAGGAGAACCTCGGTGACTTCCCAAGCTATCATATGATTTGGCTTCAGTTTTGAGAAGAAATTACTTAAGTGTTTCATCCTGCAAATTGTATTTGTTAGGGCTTACATTCGTGTGACGATGACACAAATAGCTTGGAATATGTGAGGATTTAGGTAGTAATGAAAGACAACCTTGGAATCCTAAGATGAGTTAGGACTTAGTTTGTTCAGCAGAGGTATACAAAGTCCTAAAGATGAGTTGAGGATTTATGTTACATAATAAAACAACCTCGATGTCCTATGACTTGATTGTTCAATTATAAAGAAGAAACTGGTTTAGCTAGGGAAGACATGTTTTGTTGTTGAAGATGGTCGTGCTGTCAACCATGCTAGCTCCAAGCTCCTCATCATGATGAGTTTAAGTTTTCTAGTGTGTCAGGTTATGATGTCAAATCAAATGTTCCAAATGTTCCTATGGTTATGCTATGTTTATGGTTCTTTAAATGTTATAGGGCATGTTAAAGTTGATTAGAGTGACACCGTTTAGGATCCTACGGTTCACTCATTCTGATACCACTATTTTCTATCTAATTTACTTAGTCCAAATGAACTTACTAAACTCAACTTAATGAGTTCCTTACTTTCATTTAGACCGTGGTAAGCCTCGTTAGAAACCGTAAGTTACTACAGAGCCTATAGTTATGTGGCGTAGTGACGATAGTGATGCAGGGGATGAGGATGAATTATTATTTTGTGATGTTTGTGATTAAATTTTAGTTTTCTTGTGTTGTTTTATATTTTGAATGTTGTGGCGGTAAATTTTATCTTAATTGATTTTAGTTTTGGTTTTGATTTTACGGCTATCCTAGTAGTTTTAGTTTTCATGCAGGGTGTCATCATTGTTTAACATGAAAGTTTCGTAAGTATAAAAATACAGTGTGGAAAGTACAAGAAAAGATGGTACTATAAACTGTAAAAGCGCACCTGGCGAGTCTTTTCGTTCCACCACCTAAAAGGTCAGTACTTGCAAAGCATGTATATAATATTGCAAGAAGATTTAAGTTCTAAGAGTAGATGAAGGTTTAGCTATCAAACCCCAAGCTATGATTTTTTTGAATCTCGAAAGATCCTAGTGAATGATTATCGGACAAAGTATGGCAACTCCAATTTATCCTTCAGGATGTCCAATAGATTTCAAAATGTTCAAGGTGTGCCCTAAATCATTTTGAAGATCTCTCGAAACATTCTGAGTTCATTTTGAACTTATCATAATGTCCCAATAATCATTGGAGGTTGAAGTGTGACTACCCCATTGCTCAATGAAAATTTTAATTTAATTATTCTAGGGATAGAATACTCGATTGGTTAGTTGATGTTTTGATTAAAGGTTATGTAAGTGAGTGCCCCTAAGACAAGTCTTTAAGATTATGGTGCCCACAATTAAGGTTCGGCTTGTAGTGTTTAAAAATGTTAATCACCAATCATATCATTTTGTAAATTCAATCAACTTGAGTTTATGAATTAAACCTAGGTCACTACCAAGTCTTGATAATCATGATAGGCGAAATGGTATGTCTCAAAAATTTTAGTTTAAGTGATGTGTATTCTTATCAAGTAATCAAATCATCCTCAACTTTGCGCTTAATAAAAGTAAATTATCATCCTTTCTAATTTAATCCCCCTACTTAAGATTCATTTGATCTTAATTGACTTTTAAATCATGAAGATTAGGAGAATTATGAGTGGTGAGTGAGTTTCTACCTTTTAGTCCCATTGTATTTCAATCATCAAATCATGTTTATTAAGATCAGAATTACCCATTTTTCCTTTGTTTAATCCTAAATTTTGATTAAAGTACCAAAGTCTAAAGTGGTTGTTTTGCCCTCAGGGCACCTCACCTCATAACTTACTAAACACAACTCAAATGACTTTGAGGACTTGAAGTGTCATATCCATAAGGTAATTAAATTATTAGAGGAGAAAATGCAAATTTCTCAAAATTTTAATTTAAATTGGTTATTTATTTAAATTAAGAAAATAATATTTTTAAAAGGTGATTTATTTAACTTCTCAAAATAAAGCTTTTATTTATGAGAAAATTATTAAGGGTTTCTTTAGGACAGAGAAATGCTTGGGTAAAATTTCATGATTTTTTTGAATTAAATTTTTATTATTATTATTTTAATTTTACTCAATTTTCATGATTTATTTAAATAGAAAATGGTGTTTTAATTACAAAAATTATTTTTTAATTTTTAATTTATTTATTATAATTATTTTGGTGAGAAAATAAAGAAAATTCATTTTTAATCTTTTTAAAATTTATTTTGAACTTAAGAAAACTAGATAAATATTTAATGAGTCTCATAGAATTAGAGAATAGTTAGGAACAGTTTGAAATATTTTTTTTTATTTTTAGAATTTTTATTTATTTTTAATTATTTAAAATTCAAAATGAGGCCCAAAAATTAAGTGTTTTATTAAAAGTGATTTTTATTTTTCCTAAGTACCTCTATTCAAAAGGAACTCAAAAAACCACTTTTTATAATTTTTTCAAGTGTATTTAATTTATTATAATTATTTTTGTACAAAAACACAAGGTTTCTTAGAAAATCCACTTTAGTACTTACACTAAGCCAAATAATTTTAAAATTTTAACAGTTAGTAGATATGCTTTTTACGAACAATGTGGAGTTGATTTTGTTAATTTTTTATATGTATTTAATTTGCATAAATTTATACAAAGTATTCACATATTCACATTTAACATTTAACTAAGTATAGAAATTTACAAAATGATTCAAAGCATCACAACATTTTTCCTAGACTTCTCTGACCATAAGAAACCTACTAAAATTGTCCTCATGATTTTTCAAGTGATATTTTGATTTATATAATTAAAATAAGCCAAAATGGTCACCTTGGCTTGAAAATTAGGGTTAGGTGCATAGAGATGCCCTTTGACCTTGGAAAAATTAGAGAACATCCCCTCTGTGATGAGGAATAAACTTTAAAAATCTCAAGTCATAGTGAACACTCCTTAATCATGGAGAGTTAAAAAACCTTAGAGGGTATTTAATTAATATAAAATTATATGTTTAGAAAATAGTTTCTATTTTTAATCCACATTATTCTCCTCTATCCACTGAGCAATAGGGTATTTTTATTTTATTTTTGTGATTTTTCTACACCAAGATATCAATTTTTTTAAGTTAGTTGATTTAATTAAGTAAAAAATTCCCCTATTTTCCTACTTGGACCACATGACGCCACGCAATCCTCGACAGCTCCGAAGTCTCCATGCGGTTGTTCCCCATTCGGTGCCACCTTTTGAGTGAGTGCCACACAGGTTGAGCTTTATGTTGGGATCTCCCGTCCGACTTCATCTCAACCCTTCATTTGATACAAGTGTGATCCGACTTTTTATTGCGATTGATTGTGTAAAATTTAATTAAATATAATATAATCAATTAATATTCTTAAATATAATCAATTAATATTCGGATTTTACGCAAGTATATGTATCATTATCAAGTAATAATGGACTTTCAGTTTAAGCCCCAAATATCGATCCTACGGGGAAGGCATAAATTAGAAATGAGAAATTTGCTAGAAAATTCACAGAAAGTCAATTGAAATCACTGTAACAAATTTTAATTATTGAGATGTAATCAAAATTGAATTTATAAATTATTATCAAATCAAATATGAAAAATTTAAAACAGTAAATACTAATTTATTAACTATGTTTATGTAACGGAGATTCTTATGTGAAAAAACATCATTCCCACTACAATGAGGCTATGATAAAATGAGATGAGATAAATGTTCATAATATGTATAGTGTCAAATAGGAACAATTTTAATTCTCTGCCCTGATACAGTGCATAGATAATCATTAGCTAATCTCAGTGTTTAGTCCCTAAATCTGTGGCTAGGCTAGGAGGATACCGACTCCCACTCCAGAGCTCTCACTTCCCTTTACCTGAAGGCTAGCTCTCGCTTCAGTTTTTAAACACTAAGACTGAATTGAAGATTTTAGTCTGTCACCCTAAAGGCTCTCCAATTCTGCACTTAATTCCGTAAATAATGTTCTCCTTCATGGAATTAAATGTGATCCTTACTCTGTTGTAGAACTCATATTCCATTTCCCAGATCATATGGATCATATGTTTCACAACACTTTAACAATCCAATTGGCTAGATCGAAAAGTAAATTAAGTTCATAGTTGAAAAATCATCACAATTTATTTTACAATTTAATATTGGCACATTCATATTATCTCTTCATTTAACCATATCTCAGTGTAGGGAGAAAGATAGAGGGAACTACTCAGACTTCATGAGAAAGAAATAACAAAACACAAATTTCATATATAAAAGAAAGTTCATACAATACTGATAAACAAACAGTACTTATATGTAAACTCTTTCTTAAAGCAAATCCTTTATAGCCTTTCTTTGGAAATGCAAGAAGAAGATATATCTCACTTTTCTCCTTCTCCAACACTCTTACAGAAAGTTTCATACTAAATCTCACCACAAAAACTCTAAACTATGAAAGCAAAATCACTAATTCACTCCAATATGGAAGTGGAATGGAATGATGTGGTGCAAAAAATGAAAGTAAAGGAGTGAAAAATGTAGAGGAGCGCTTTTTTTGATAAAATTCAACCCCAAATAAAGTCCAAGGTCGTTTCTCCTAGAGATGCCTCCAAAAACTCTTCAAAAAATCATCCAAATACGTTGAACCTTCTAGAAACGGGGTCTGCACCGCCTTTGGCACCATCGACGCAGGTCTGTCGCCGTCAATGCTGGTTTAGCACCATCGGAGCTGAGTAAAAAAATCTCCGCGTTAATTTGTTCTGCGCCGTCGGTGCTGCCGGTGCTGAGCATTTCTTCAAAAACGTCATTTTGGCTACAAATTTCATCCCTTTTGCTTTCTTTTTGCTTTCTTTTTGCTTTAAGCCCTAAAAATTAACAACCTGCAAGAAAATATCAAAATATCTTCCATTAAAGTGTAATATCATCAAAAATAAGTATAGAATATGGGTCTAAAAATGCATATATTTTTGGTGTATCAAAATCCCCCAAACCTACATGTTACTGTCCTTAAGTAACTCTACTACATAAAAAAATATGACTTATGATAAAGTCCTTAACTTTTAGACTTCCATATTTTAGTTTTCTAAATATAATAGTATAACTTAAGAAAAATTCAAAACAACTCCAGTTAATATTAAAGGTGTAAAGATATTCAATAATTAACTCTAAGGTTTCTGATCCTCTATTTCATTCAAGAAAAATTACAATTTATTATATTAAAGTCACTTAGCAAATTCTTATGAAATAGAACTTCATAAAACTTTATTAATAATTAAGTTAACATTCGAATAAAAAGTTTAGAAAATTCGTTCAAGTCTTTTTCCTTAAGTTGATTCAAGTGAAGCCAATTTTTATTTAGGCATCTCCTCAAGCTTCTTCCCATATTTTTTTTCTTTTTCTTTTCTTTTCAGGATCATTTTTAATCCCCTTTTTCTTTTCTTTCTTTCTTTTCTTCTCTTTTTTTTGTCAGGATTATTATATCTGGATAGCCTTTAATGATTTTGAACTTCACCATCCTCTTCTTAAACATAAAAAATTTTTACATTCCTTCACTTAATAAATTTATATTTACTTAATCACTTAATAAATTTATATTAACTTCAAGATTTCATAAAGTTTAATTCTTTTCTTTTTACATGAATCTTTTAAGATTTTAAATACTTCAAAAAATACAAATTTCCTTTACTAAAAATAGAAAAACATATTCTTATTCTCTTTTTCCAAATATCTTAGCCCCTAGAATTAACCTTTATTATTGAAAATTTTTACTTAAATTTACTATTTATTTAGAAACATAAATATAGTTATCCAAAGTTACCCTCTAATATCAAAGGTCATGTTAAATTTAAAATTTTAAAAATATAATTAAGTGGGGACAAATAAAATTAAGTTCTTTCTCTTTCTAAAAATTATTTTTCTTCTCCCCCCCCCCAAACTTAAATTTTTAAAAGATTTTTACATGAAGAGCTTTAAAAATGAATGGTAAAAGAAAGTATTAAATACATAAAAAAAATTTATATCTGTTGGAGATTTTGATTTTTGAACATAAATTTTGAAAATACTGCAGGTGCTAAAATGAAAACTACGAGGCTAAAAACATTAAATTGCACATAATACATATAAAATTTGCTGAAAAAGAGCTAATCACAAAACATAACAAAGTATTGAAAATAACAACAGAACTAAACTAAATTCTAAAAATGAAAAATAGTCTTCCAAATCACAATTTCACATAACATAAAAAATAAATTCTAAAAAACATCACAACACAAGCAATACAATCACACAGTACAAACATAATTAAACAAACAAAAAGAGCACTAGTCAATATCATCTTCATTTTCATCTACATCTAACTTTTGCTGCTGATATGGAGTAAACATAGGGTGAACAGGGAAGTGAACTGAATGTTCTCCACTCAGGTATCTAACTAAAACAACATCATAAGCAGCATCATACCCAATTTTTTGTCGAATCAAATCATCAGTGTGAGCATTTATGGCTTTCATATTATGCAACTTATAATCGATCCTCAAAATATCTCCCTGTTGTATCATCATCTGATCCAAAAGTTCTTTGTTTTTGGGGTCACTAGAAGTAGGTCCATGAGAGGTAGAAGAAATATTCCTAAAAGTAGAAGGAATATCCCTAGCCTTACTGTCAGATCTTCAGTCAACATGAGATTCATATATCTTGATGTTTGCAGGCCCAATAGGTCTCTGAGGCTCAATCCCCTCTTTATCAGGTCTAAAATCAACTCCTGCCTGCTCACAAAGTGTGTAAATAAGAGCAGGGTGTGCCAATCCATCAGAAGTCTCTCCCAGAGCAATATATTGAGTGTTCATATAATAGCCCACATTATGTCCATAACTTGCTAAATACAGTAGTTCAGGATGGCTCTATCTTTGGTCACCTCACTATGATGGTTCGTCGGAATCATTCTTCCAATAATAAAATAATGTTAGACCTTAGATACTACATTTAAACTAGTACGGGGAAAGTTAACTTTAACTCTATTTTTTATTTTTCAAGCCCCTTTCTCACTAGTCCTAAAAGAAATAACTTCATCTAAAGTCTGATCTGTAACAGAAAAAGAATGATACTGACATCTATACACATCTTCTACAAAATAAAACTCATTTATTTTCTTTTCAGTAAATTCTATCCTTCTTCCATGAACAAATACATAATCATCAGAAGCTTCAGGAAGGTTGGCATAAAATTCCATTACAATCTCAGCTATCACATCGACAATAAAATAACAAAAGTTTTCCCATTGCCGAGAAATAATCAAACGTTCAACTTCTCCTCCTAGATTTTTAAAACATTGGTCCTAAATTACTTTCTTATTTTCTTGCAAACTATGAAATCGAGCACTCGCTTTAAAACTAACAAAATTTTGTTCGTCATACTCTATTTTCCTTTTGCTCGATCTAGATGCCATCGGAAATCTAGAAACTTTTGAAAAATCCAAATAAATTCTAAAATTCAAAAAATCAAAATGTAAAACATTTTAAACTTTAAACCACTACATAAGAGTTCATCACCAAAGGATTTTCTCAAAAATTTCTCAAAAAAAAATTTATATTTTTGGATCCATGCAATGTGAGATAAATCCTTAGTGAAAATAAAATTTTTTTGGTTTAAAGTGTAGCACTTACCTAGAGAAGATGAAATTCAAAGTCTTTTAGCCTCTAAATTGCCTCAAATCCGACCACAATCAAGCTCTAGCCGCTTAAATTGAAGGTTGAAGATGAATTAAGCGTAAAAATGGTGGCCACAGTAAAATTATGAATTTTTAGGGGTTAAAATCTGTTGTCGGGTCTAGGATGTCGTCGGCGCCGATTCTAGCGCTGTCTGCTAAAGGCCCGAAAATTTCATATTTTGATTTTTTTTTTAATTTTCAATTTCTTATCTACTTACTCCAAAATTTTTAGTATTTTAAACACAAATTTTTATCTAATAACAATTCACAGCAAAAAAAACAAACCAAACCAAATTAAATCCACACAATCACACTAAATATATATAATGTTCTAAAATAAATAGAGAATTTAAAGTCATCAATTATTACACCTCTTTTTCAGTGCCTTCTCCCTTTTTGATATCTCCCATAAATTGATAATGAACATATAAGTTGTAGAAGGATCGGTACGGGAATTGATCTGTCAAATTTTCTTCGATCCACCCATTTTCTTTAAACATCCGAGCTAATCCTGCTTCAAAAGTTCAAGTGTGATCTAAATTTTCTTTCATTCTCCATTCTAGGTGATCAAAAAGGTATTTAAGATCTCCTACTTCATTCATAATACTCTGATGTTCCCTTTCAATTTTCTTCAATTTCTTTTCCAAAGCAAGTAAACTTCCAACTGTTGGTGGTATTAATGGAGTTAAAGCATGTGAAGATTGATCTATTATGGCTTCTAATACTTTATTTCCATTTCCACAATAATTCTCATCTATAGGATTCATGGGCTCCCAAGGTAATAAAGTCTTTTCCCAACTTTTATATGGAACTTGAGCTTGACTGTAAATCAAAAAGTTAGTAGATGGATGCCCAAGTCCATAAATTGGTCCATTAGTAAGGATACCCATAATAGATTTAAAAATAATAGAAGCTATATCAATGGGTTTTTCCATTTGAATGTAGTAATTTAAAATAACACATTCTTTGGCGACTCTACTAATTTTCATAGTAGGAAGTAATTTTGCAGCAATAAAGAAATGTCATTGCTTCGAATTGGATTAAGTAATGAAGTGGAGAAACTAACATATCCTTCATTTCGTATCTCCCACATATCACTTTCATCCGTCAGAAGATTATACACGTTTTGCATCAAATCTCATTTAGGAATGAAATTTGTATAATGACAGATTAGAATGTTATCTATCATATACAATTCATTAATCCTTGCTGGAGTAAATGGTACAGCCTTATCTCGTACGAAGACAACATCTCGAGTAAATCCATGTAAGTTTGCATAAAATTCTTTCACCACAGGTACGACAACTGCACACGTAGTGTAACATAGAACTTCCCAACGCCTTCGAAGAATGATTTTATCAATTGGACCAGTAGGATTGATCACTCCTTGATTAACAAATCCTCTTTTCTTGATCAATCTCCTCTTTGTAATAATTTTATCGTATAATCATTGTGCTTCGAAACTAATAAACTTTCTTTTGTTGAAAACTCCATACCTCAAAGTATTTCTGGAGTTGGAAGTAATGAAATCCAAAAATAGGAAGTTACTAGGCGTCCAAGGATGTTTCTAGGCCTTTTAAAACTCGTTCTGGCGGTTATTATGAAGTGAAATCGCGCCAAAACCTGCCAAAAGTCATCTAAAACCGTCCAACCGCACTCGGTACCGTCGACACTCCCGATTGGCGCTGCCAGCGTTGATGTCCATTATCAAAGGCGTCGTCAGCGCCAGCGGACAAAATTGCGATTTTCATTTTTTATTCAATTCGATTCTAAATTTTCCTCCAATACCAATATTTGACTTAATTTATAATAAATGCAATTGTGTAGGATTATTATCTACTAATATATAAGACACTTAACAAACTAAATAGTAATACATGGTAATATAAGTATGGGTTGCCTCCCACAAAGTGCTTGGTTTTACATCGTCAGCCCGACATACCATTTGTTTAGTTGAGTTGACTTAACATTAAAACTTCTTTAAATTGAGGTATGTGCCCTTCATAATAATGTTTCAAATGATATCCATTAACTTTAAATATCTTTCCAGTGTTGGGATCTTTAAAAACACAGTTCCACAATGATAGACATTAATCACTTTAAATGGTCATAACCATCTGGATTTTATTTTTCCTGAAAATAATCTCAATCTTGTATTATATTGTAGAAATTCTTGTCCAGGTTCAAATTTCTTCTTAACAATCTTCTGATCATGCCATATTTTCATTTTCTCTTTATAGATTTTC
>NW_018250383.1:80639-84750 GCF_001263595.1 Phalaenopsis equestris | reverse complement strand
CACACATTATTTCAAATGGTTTCTCCCAGTCAGGTGGTACTATTATAGGTGCAGTGATTAATTTTTTCCTTAATAATTCAAATGTTGTTATGCATTCCTCATTAAAATAAAATTTCGTATCTTTTTCTAAAAGTTAGCATAGGGGTTTAGTTATTTTTGAAAAAATTTTTATGTAGCGCCTGTAAAAACCAGCATGTCCTAGAAAACTTCTCACCCTTTTAACATTATTAGGAAATGGTAATGTTTTTATAACTTGGATTTTTGCAGGATATACTTTCATGCCTTTTTCAGAAATTTTATGCTCAAGAATAATACCTCCTGCAACCATAAACTGACATTTTTCCCAATTTAAGACTGGGTTGACTTTTTCACATATCTCCAGAACTTTTTCTAAATTATTAAGGCATATAAGACATAACTCAAAAAAAGTCCCAAATACAGAAAAATCATCCATAAACACTTCCATTCCATGCTCTATAAAATTGCTAAAAATTGACATCACACATCTTTGAAATGTTGCAGGTGCATTGCGTAGTCCAAAAGGCATTCTACAAAAAACAAATGTTCCATATGGGCTTGTAAACGTTATTTTATCTTGATCCTTTAGAGCAATTGGAATTTGGTGATATCCGGTATATCCATCTAAAAAGCAATAGTATTTATTCTAAGCCAATCTATCCAACATTTGATCTAGAAAGGGTAAAAGAAATTGATCTTTTCTGGTGGCCATATTTAGTTTTCTATAGTCAATACAAATTTACCAACCAGTTACTTATCTTATTGGTATTAATTCATTTTAGTCACTCCTCCTTTCTTTGGAACACAGTGAATTGGGCTTACCCAAACACTATCTGAAATAGGATATATAATTCCAGCATCTAACCACTTTAAAATCTCTTTTTTAACAACTTCTTTCATTATTGGGTTGAATCTTCTCTGAAGATTCGCTTTAGGTTCATACTGTTTATCTAATAAAATTTATTGCATACAAATTCAAGGACTAATTCCTTTAATATCTGCTGAAGTCCATCAAAAAGCCTTTCTAAACTTTTTCGAAATCTCTATTAACTTTTGTTCCTAAATTTTAGTTAACTCAGAAGATATAATAATAGGCACTATAGATGACTCTCCTTCAAATACATATTTTAAATGGGCAGGTAATATCTTTAATTCAAGTTCAAGTGGTTTAATACTTGAAGGAATAAGATTTTTACTATCATTTTCCAGCAAGTCTAATGCTTCAAATTTGCCCTGAATATAATCTAAGTCTTCTTCTTTTACTTCGTTTTCAGTATAAAATTTTTTTCCTTACTTTAATTATTCTTTGAATTCATTCTTAAACAGCTCATTACTTATATAATCAGCTACTTCCATCCTGAAACATTCATTATCTTTTTTTATTGTCTTTTTCTATTGCAGGATATTTCATAGCTTTTGCTATATTAAATTTTACTTCTAGATCATTAACTCTCATTATTAATTCTTCTTTTTGTACTTCTATTACAGCTTTCCCTGTTGCAAGAAATTGTCTCCCTAAAATAATGGGAATCTCTTTATCTTCCTCCATATCTAATACTATAAAGTCTACAGGGAAAATAAATTTATCCACTTTTACTAGCACATCTTCTATAACTCCTTTTGGATAAGTTATTGATCGATCAGCTAATTGAAGTGTTACAGTAGTAGGGAAAATTTCTCTCAAATCAAAACATTTATAAAAATTGATAAAGGCATAAGATTGATACTCGCTCCTAAATCACATAAAGCTTTTCCGTAAAACTTTTCTCCAATTGCACGAGGTATAGTAAAACTACCAGGATCTTTTAATTTTTCAGGAAGCTTTTTCTGAATAATAGCACTACACTCTTCGCTAAGTGCGAAAGTCTCATGATCTGTAAACTTCCTTTACTTGTTTAATACATCCTTCATAAATTTAGCATAACTTGACATTTGTTCCAAAGCTTCAACAAATGGAATATTTATCGTTACCTTCTTAAGGATTTCCAAAAATTTTGTAAATTGTTTATCTTTATTCTTCTATTTCAGTCTTTGAGGAAACAGAGATAATGGTTTTTCTATAGGGTTCTGTGTTTGTTCATTTTCCTGTTGATCATTTTCCATTTCTTCATTTTCTTCATCAACTTCAGTTTCTTTTTGGATCCTTATTTCAACTTCTTTTCCACTTAGTAATTGAATAGATTTAATTTGCTATTTATTTTGATCTTTTGGATTAACTTCCATAATACTTGGAAGAATTCCAGAAGATCTATTACTAAGTACAATAGCAATATGTCCTAAATGATTTTTAATATTTCTAATATTAGCCCCTTGATTTTATATTTGATTTCCCATGTTCAACATTACTTCTTCCATCGCAACTTCTTTTCCTTAACTTGTGGGTTAGGGTTGGAGTTAAATCCCGAAGGATAATAAGGTCGAAAATTAGGATTTCCTTGATTATTCAAATTTTCGAAAGGATTCACCGGATTGTTATAATTACTCTAACCAAAATTAGGGTTATTTTTCCATCCAGGGTTAAAATAGTTAGAATTAGGTTATAGCTTTTAAAGTTTCATAAGATGATTGAGTATCAATAATATGTCCTAGTGAATTCTCCTCTAATACTGGGGGTACTTGAGAATAACTCATTCCCATTTGATCAATCTTTTTAGAAATAGCAACAATTTGAGATGCCAAAATAGATATTACATCAGAATCATGAATACTAGCTACTCTCTTAGGATTTAACCTTTAAGAGGGCCATTAAAAATTATTAGTAGTCATTTCTTCAATTAAAGAATATGCTTCATCAAAAGGTTTTGACATTAATGAACCACCACAGCAGCATCTATAATAGATCTCAGTGATCCTACTAATCCATTGAAAAATATTTAAATTATTAACCAATCTAGTAAAGCATGATGTGGACACTTCCTAAGAAGATCCTTAAATCTTTCCCAAGCTTCATATATTGATTACCCTTCAAACTGACAAAAGGTTAAAATATCGTTTCTAACCTTAGCGGTTTTTGAGGTTGGAAAATATTTAGCCAAGAATTTTTGTGATATTACTCCCCAAGTTCTAATAAATCCAGGTGCTAATGAATTTAACCAAGCCTTGGATTTATCACTTAATGAAAAAGGAAAAGTCTAAGCCTAACAGCATTATTAGACACTCCATCATATTTCAATATAGCACAAATTTCAAAAAAACTAGCAAGATGTAAGTTAGGATCTTCAGTAGGTGATCCTCCAAACTGATTATTTTGTACTATTTGGATAATAACAAGTTTAAGCTCAAATGAATAAGCAACAACATCGGGATTTCGAATAGTCAAGTGAAGTTCATCTGCTGTCGGATTCGCATAATCTTTTAAGGGTCTTTGTCAATTTTTATTTGTTAGATTGTCTAAGTTATTCGCCATTTCTTGTAAATATTTAATTTCTCTTTATTGTTTTTAAATTTTTCTAATAGTATGTTCTAATTATGAATCGTAAGGTATTAAACCTTCATATCCAATATTTTGCATAAAGAAATAAAGCAAGCAAAGTAAAACACTCTAATAAAAAAATTTCTTTTTGATTTTTTATTTTTAATATTTTTTATTTTTTTAATTATAATAATTTTTATGGTATATATATTATCTCTAAATTTCATAATTTATCAAAACTATTTTAATTCAACTGTTACCTTCCCCACGCAACGACGCCAAAAACTTGATCCGACTTTTTGTTCCGATAGATTGTGTAAAATTTAATTAAATATAATTAATTAATATTCAGATTCTATACAAGTATACATATCATTATCAAGTAATAATGGACTTTCTATTTAAGCCCCAAATATCGATCCTACGAGGAAGGTTTAAATTGGAAATGACAAATTTGCTAGGAAATTCACAGAAAGTCAATTGAAATCACTGTCACTAATTTCAATTATTGAGACGTAATCGAAATATAATTTCTAAACTATTGTCAAATCAAATATGCAAAATTTAAAATAGTAAATACTAACCTATTAACTATGTTTATGTAACAGAGATTCTTATGTGAAAAAGCATCATTCCCACTACAATGAGGCTATGATAAAATGAGATGAGATAAATGTTCAT
>NW_018250383.1:48190-80524 GCF_001263595.1 Phalaenopsis equestris | reverse complement strand
TCTACACTCAACAAAGAATATTTCCCTATTTATTTGCACTTAATTCCATAAACGATGTTCTCCTTCATGGAATCAAATGTGATCCTTATTCTGTTGTAGAACTCATACTTCATTTCCTGGAGCATATGTTTCACAAAACATTTTAATAATTCAATTGGCCAGATAGAAAAGTAAATTAAGTTTGGAGTTGAAAAATCATCACAATTTATTTTACAATTTAATATTAGGACATTCATATTATCTCTTCATTTCACCATATCTCAGAGTAGGGAGAAAGATAGAGGGAACTACTCAAACTTTATGAGAAAGAAATAATAAAACACAAATTTCATATATAAAAGAAAGTTCATACTATACTGATGAACAAACAGTACTTATCTAAAAACTCTTTCTGAAATCAAATCATTTATAGTCTTTCTTTAGAAATGCAGGAAGAAGATATCTCTCACTTTTCTCCATCTCCAACACTCTTATAGAGAGTTTCACACTAAATCTCAACACAAAAACTTGAACTATGAAAGTTAACTATGAAAGAAAAATCACTAATTGACTCCAATATGGAAGTGGAATGGAATGATGTGGTGCTAAAAATGAAAGTAGAGGAGTGAAAAATGTAGAAGAGTGCTTTTTCTGATGAAATTCGGCCCCAAATAGAGCTCTAGGTTGGTTCTCCAAGAGGTGCCTCCAAAAACTCTTCAAAAAATTGTTCAAACACATCGAAACTTCTAGAAACAAGGTCTGCACCGCCTTTGGCACCGCCGACACTGGTCTGGTGCCATGGCGCTGAGTAAAAAATCTCTACATTAATTTGTTCTGCGCCGTCGGTGCTGCCCTCGACATTGTCGGCGCTGAGCATTTCTCAAAAACGTCATTTTGAGTCCAAATTTCATCCCTTTTTACTTTAAGCCCTAAAAATCAACAACATATAAGAAAATATCAAAATACCTTCCATTAAAGTGAAATATCATCAAATATAGGTATAAAATATGGGTCTAAATATGCATATATTTTTTGTGTTATCAACGCGCCGTCCGACGGCCGTGAGTCTTTGTCCCCTTCTGGTTCATTCCGAGAGTCGTCCACCTTCTAGGCTTAAGAACTTGAGCTACACTTAACCAAATCGACTCAGGTTTGATCATATGGACTCATCTAGACTAGGCAAACACATCCATATGGTAAACATTCCACAAAATTAAACGTACATGAATGGAGAATCAAATGAAGCTCGGGAAGAGGGGGAGTTTTTTACCTTTGCTTTGAGAAGGGAAGCTTCAATCAGAGGTTCTTGGCATGTTTGTATAGGTCCAAGGATATCAGGGATGGAGCCTCTAGTCATGGTGAATTGTCCAGGGCAGACTTTGGTGAAGCTCAATTTCAAGTGTTGGTCAAAGCCAGGGGTAAAAGCTCTCTGTGAGGCGGTTTTCATGGGGCTTCTTCTTTTCTCACTATGGTGAAGGTTAGACAATTTTAATTTAATTTTGGTGCACTGTGGAGGTGTGGTGGAGTTTGTCCTATTTTCGATCGGAATCGAGCTCAGAAATTGAGCTCCGACGATGTGAATTAGGGCAGAGAGGTGATTGGGTTGCACTGAGGAAGTCTCAAGGATGTTGTGGGAGAAATCGGGCAGGGTTTCTTTAAGAAATTTTTAGCTCTTGGTTTTGCCCATGGAGGGGAGCTTTTATAGCCATGGCCGAAGAGTGGAGCTCAAGGGGTGGCCAGAGGTGGAAAAGCTTGCTGAGCTAAGCGGCGCAATTTGCCAATGAGAGTGGGACAGCCCATGGGTCAATTGGGTGAGGATTTAACTATGGTGGCTCTCATTTTTTAGGTGCTCTGGTGAGTAGGCCAGCTGAAAATGACAGGGGAGGTGCTTAGGTGGCTCAGGAACTTCAAATGAATCTGTCACACCAATTAATTTGGGCTGGTGATAGGATTTGGTGAAGGTTTCTTTGGCTTAAGCAATTTAGGAAACAATCCCTTGATCCAGAGGACCTTCAGTCCATGGCTCATCTAGGTTAGGTTAAGTGGGTCTAGCTTGGTTACTAGGACCCAAAAGCTGGCTGTAGAAGTCTTGCCTTGATCAATTTGATATGGCTAGGTAAATTTTGGTGCATGGGTCCAATGTGGGTCCAAATGGCCAAAGATTGGGTTTGGGTTAGGCTATCCATGACTTGGAGCCAAAGTAATTGATTAACATTGTGTAGATGATTGTAATGAATATTTTGGTGAAGGGTTAAAATGATTTTGAGTTCAATTGGGGGTTCAATTTGAAGGATTTTGGGATTTTGGTTAATTTGGGCATGTTGGGCTAGACTTGGGTCTAGGTTGAGCTAAGGTTGGGCTAAGTCCACATTGATTGGTGAAAGTGATCTATAGGAACATCATGAAGAGTTTTCAACATAAATTGGGTGTCAATTTTGGGGTTAGGGCAATCAATTTTGTGAAATATGGGGACATAGCCAATTTACGGCAAATTTGGAGATTTTTAAACTTGGGTTAAAATTGAATGCAATTGAGGCTTCACCAAGGCCAATTGAGGGTCAAGTTTGATATGTAGGATTTCTATGAAGAGTTTTTAACATAAATTGTGGCAAATTGAGTAGGCTATGGGTTTCAATTTGGTGGGATTAAGTCATAGGGCCAAAATTGGGGGTTCGACATAGATCAAAATTCAGCTCAAAGAATGGTCCAATTAGCCTTATGGACCAATTAAGTTGGTCATATTCAAAGTTAATTTGAGTTTATGATTTAAATTGGAGGGAAATTGGAACCAAATTGATGGACATTTAATTGGGGGAAATTGAAATTGGGGGAAATTGAGACCAAATTGATGGACATTTGGGGTAAATTTGGGAAAGTTGGGCCTTTAAAGGCAATGTGAGGGGTTTGGTCAAAATGGTCAAATTGGGTTCAATTGGAGGGTCCAAATTGGTTTTAGAAACATTTAAAGTAAGTTTGGAGGTTTTTGGGAAAGTTTGGGGTGCCAATGGTATTTTTTTAATTTTGGCAATTTTGGAGAGTATTTTGCTAGTTTTGGAATTTTTGGGTGGTTTTAGGTAATTTGGGTATATTGAAAAGGTTTGAAAAGATTTTTGAATAAATTTGGGTATTTTTGGTGGATTTGGGAATTTTAGGAATTTTGGCCAAATTTAGGGCTAGAAGACTATCTAGGTAATTTGGGGGATTTTGGGGCAAAAAGGTCAAGTTGGATATTTTTGGTAGAATTTGGGTACCAACCACCCTATATGAGCTATGGAACAATGAAAACCCCATTTGGTTCCTCTATGTACTGGTCTTAGCTAAACCCCAGCCTGGGCCGGTGGGTTTAGGGGACCATCTACATGAATAACCCAAAAGATCTAGGGATCAAAGTCAAGAAATTTTGGGTTTAGGGTTGTGAGTGATTGTGGGTGAGAGTGAGTGTAGGTGAGTGAACTAGCTCCAGACTAACACCCAGGGTCAACCCTAAGGTCAAGCAGTCCTAGCGGGACTCTCCTTGAGCTCCCTCATAGTGACCCACCTACTAAGTGCTAGAGGTTATGACCAATATGTGAAAAGTCAAGTTGAGGAAAAAAAAGGGTAGAATTTCTAATGGTAAGGGTTCTTTTTCTAATTTTCTAAGAATAGTCAATAGGAAAGTCCTATGGCTAGACCCTAGGCTACTAAAGAGGAAAAAACTAAACCTCAACTAAAAGTGAGGTCAGCAAATCCTTTTAATGAATCCTTTAAACCACATACTTAACCAAATCACTTGGATTTGGACTTCTCCACACCACTTTAGCTGACCCATCTGATCCTCTTCAGCCCAAGGCCAACCTTGGTGGGTGAACCCAACCCAAACCATGCTTTGACCCAATTTGACCCAAATGACCCTTTCCCCATACTATTTCAATACCATGCCTTTACACATGGCCAACCCCAATTGACTTCACCAAGACCAAGCCCTGACCTCCTTGAGTCAGATGATGACCTCTCCTTGGCCGGCTATCCACCTAGGTTGCCGGAAAACCCAAAATCAAAGACCACGCCTAGGCTAAAACTCAAAGTTAAGCCCATCCAAGTTGTCGCATCCCAATTGGATTTTTTCACCTTGCTGGTACCCACAAAGCAACCTAAAGCATCCATCAATTTCTCTTTGTGGCCTCTCCTTCACCATCTATTTAACCCCCTCCCCCTCTATGGACAAACCAAGAGAGCTTAAAATTCCTTTGGAAAAGTCTGCCAAATTGCTTCCAGAGCTTCCTTGAGACCTCTTGATCTTAATCTAACCACCCTTAGCCACTCATAATCACTGCTCGAGCTCAATTTTGGAGCTCAAGTTCAAGGCCGAAATAAGACACCCCCCAAACGTCCATCAAATTCAAATTAATTGCACCCACACCATACAAAAAATAAGAGAAAAAGATCCGCCAAAAAATTCTCATCACCAGAGCACCCTAGGGTAGACTTTGATCAACCCCCTAATTCAGCCTTAGTTGAATTCATATATAGGCAATTCACTACAGCTCGAGGCTCCATCCCTAGGCTCTTGGGACCCCCACGAAGCTTCCAAAATAATCCAATCGAGGCTACCCCTCTTGGACCAAGGTATTGAAACTTAACCCTAAACGGAGCTTCATTTCACTCTCCATGAGCATAGAGTTCATTTAAGGGTTTATTAACCATATGGATATGTTCTCCTAGTCAAGACGAGTCTATAGAGATAAACTGCACTTGGTTTGGTTAAGTATCTAGTAAGATATTGAGGTTTTAAAATGGACGGTTTGCGGGTTCAGTCCATTGGGGATGATGACCCACAACCGTTTGATGGAGTGTGTATTGTGCGGATGGTTTCGATCACGTCGGATGGAGCACGGTTCATAAAGCTGAGGCTGACGGGGTGACTACATCGACGACAACGCCGAACGGGAGCATGCCACATGGAGCTTCGGATCCGCCTAGGTTGAGTCATCGACGCGTGGTTTGAATAGAAAAATAGGGCATTTTCTTGATTTATTTAAATCCCAAAACTTCAAAAATGTATAACTTTGTGTAGAAAAATCATAAAAATAAAATAAAAGTACCCTATTGCTCAATGAGGAGAGGAGAATAATGTGAAAATATTTTCAAGATTATTTGATGTATATATTATTTTTAATTAATTAAATGGTATTTTATTTATTTGAATTCTCCATTAGTATAGACATTTCACCATGGCATAGGACCATGGGGCTTTTGATGTCTCTATTGTTAGGCATCTCCACAAATATTTCTAAGATCAGGGGGCATCTCTAAATAGGATATCTAATTTTCAAGTTAATGATTCCAATTTTGGTATAAAAATTATAATAATTAAAATAATCATCATAAAAATACTAAATTTACTTGATAGGTCCACTGTGGTCAGAGGACCCTAGAAAAAAATATAAATATGGTTTAAGTGATTAAAAATAATTCTAATTGTCACCGACTCTAAAATATGAAATAAAAATAATTTGGAGTAATTATGAATGTAAATGACATAAAAACTATTCCACATTGTAATCTAATGTTAGAGGAGCTCTCCATAAAAATTTCAAGTCAATTAGAGTTAATTTGCCCACTCAAATGGGTTAATTAAGTGAAATCACATTTTTAATATTAAAATAATTATAATAATTCAAATAAAACTAAAAAAATCACCAAATTAGTTTTTGGAGCTCTATATGATCATATTAACCTAAGAAAAATGAAATTTGAATTAAAATAAATACTTCATTTTTTTACTCATTTTTTTGCATTTAAATGATTAAAAATTAATTAAAAATCATAAAAATTGTAAAATTGTAAATCACACTAAAATGTCATATTTAGCTTCTAATCACTTGGAACCGATCAAAATAATAAATTTTCTTATATTTCTAAGTCAAGGTATTAATTTTAAAAGCTTAAAAATGAATTTTCTCTTATTTTTCACTAAAATTATTCTAATAATTAAAATATAAATCATAAAAATATGAAATTTATTTCTTTGGGTTTCCTAGACTCCAAAGGATTTAATAAAAATATAAAACTTAATTTACCACTTAAATGTTATTTTATATTTAATTAATACTCAAAATAAAGAAATAATTTTAATAATTAAACTAAATCTCTGAAAATCAGGAAAATTGGTCCAATGGTCCTCTGATCTAGGTGAACCTCCAATATTTTTTTTTCAAGGACAGAAGTTTTATTTTAATTGAGTTATTAAATTTTCATTGGAAATTCCTATTTTTGAATTAAAAATAATTATAAAACTAAATAAATTTGGAAAAAAAAATACATTTTCTCCTCTGACCTTTTAATTAATCCATGAGTGAGGTGACATAGAATTTTTAAGTCATTTGGGTCTAATTTAATGAATTATAAGGGATTAAGGCCTTAGGGGCAAAAGGATAATTTTTTAATTTAAGGTTTAATTAATATTTAAGCCTAATCAAGAGGGTGAATGGGCAATAAATGATCTTAAATAACATGTCTTGATGATTGAAACATAAAAGGGATAAAGTGGTAGAAACCAACCTTAATTTGGTTTTATAAAGGATAAATTTATAAATTTTTTAAATTAATGAAATTTGAGGGAATATTTAATAAAGAGATACTAAGGTGAGGGATTTGGTTTGGAAGATTATAATTCACTAATTTTGAACCCTAACTGATGGTTTTAATATAATTTATAATTCTTGATTAAGAGCACAATTATTCAAAACCTCTTTCTAAAAATTGTAAATCTACCACTAAATCTTAAGGGGTCAGTAGAAAACTAGGCATAATCAAAATTTTATCTAATGAGGTTTAGAAAATAATTTATAATTAATTTAAAACCATTCATAACACTACAAGCCCATTCTTTAAAATTAAATTAATTAATTAATTCAAGTTGCCCCCAAGGGTCTTTACCTATATAACTCATAAATGAGACCTCAAGTGATAATTACCCTACTTAAGAGGTAATCAAAACATCACAATTCACTAAGCATAAGGGTATTAACTGGATGAACTATATAGTAAATATAATAAGGCCAATATGAACTCTAGATAACTTCAGGGACTATGAAATTTCTAGGGTATTACTCAAAACTTCTTCATGATCCTTTGGAATGCTTGAAGGCCATCAGGACTTATTATGATTTGCTTAATGGAATCATCCTCAAAATTTGGACCCACTAAAATATGACATAGGATTTGGTAGGCACACCTCAAACTTGTATTTTCTACTTTACTTTATAAGCATGTTGTAATTCCTACAACATTATATAAATATGCCTTGAAAAGATACTAAAGTTTCAGGTGGAGGAACGAGAAGACTCGCCAGGTACACTTTTATAGTTTACCTTTTATACACTTTTATAGTTTACAGTACCTTCTTTTCTTGTACTTTCTACACTGTACTTTTATGCTTACAAACTTGCTTGCTAAACAATGGTGTCACTTTATATGAAAACTAAAACCTTTAGGATAGCTTCAAAAATGAAACCAAAACCAAAATTAAAATTGACCAAGATAATACCCCCAACCCAACCCCCCCCCCCCAGCCACAACATTCAAAATATAAAATAACTCAAAATTTCATCACAAACATCACAAAACAGCAGTTGCAACAAAATTAAGACATCTCTATCGGATGATCGGGAATCCCTCAGAGAAGGTAACATACGGTTGCTAACGAGATTTCCCATTGTCTAAATGAAAGTATGGAATTCATTAAGTTGAGTTTAGTAAATTCATTTGGACTAAGTGAATCTGAAAGAAAATAGTAGTATCGAAACGAGGGAACTGTAGGATCCTAACCGGTGTCGCTCTACTCAACTTTAATATGCCCCCATAATATTTAAAGAACCATAACCATAGGGAAATTTGATTTGACATCATGACTTGACACACTAGAAAACTAAAACCTATTACTTCATCAAAGAGCATGGAGCTTTCCTGTGGCGGCATTATACGACAACAATCTACCAACAGAAAGAGGAACTATAACAACATATCTTTCCTTAGAATTAAATAACAAGCCATAGGATTTTGAGGTTTTCTGCTTATGCAATATAAGTCCTCAACTTATCTTTAGGCATTTGTATAGCTCTGCTATACAATCTAAGCCCAAAATCGCTTTAGGATTCCGAAGTTTTCGTTTATTATGACCTAAATCCTCACATCTTTGAGGCTATTTGTGCGATCATTTCACACGAATGTAAGCCCTAATTAATAACATTAGAAAGATGAAAAATTCAATGATTCTAATCTCCAAAATTGAAGCCAAATCATAGGATAACTTGGGAAGTCACCGAGGTTCTCCTCAGGATCTGTGACATCCCCTAGTTCTTTCTTCCTTTGGATTTTACAATAAATATTTCAAGTTTGAGTCATTCCTCTTTCAAACCTCTTTGTCCGATCTTGTTGAAAACTTCTAATCCTTTGACCTCTTTGAAGATAATATCTTCTGATTTTTATCGAGAGTTTTCTTAGGTGACTTTGGGGTGACTTTGGTTATCCTGACTTTGGTTATCCAAGATGTAATTAACTATAAGAGCTTGCCCTTATAGGAAGCATTCCCGAACCCAACTTAATATAAACTCTATTTAAATTTTTTTATTGAATAGGGGAAATTGTCGGTTTATAAATAAAATGATTTTCATAGATTTAAATAGATGTCATACAATCTTTAGTTTATTTAATCGAGCCTTCACCAGTAAGTAATGTATCTACCCTCGGGATAAGTGCACTACTTGTCGCATTAGGCTCGTTTATTTAAACTAATGGGGATATGAGATCAGTTTGATCTTATATTTTCAAAAATTTAAAATGCTTTTTTTAAAATTATATATGTATTAAATTACAATGGGTGTTAGGATATCCATCCTATCAGCCGACACTGATATATTGGCTCATTTTAATTAAGCACCTCTAACAGTTATAAAGATAGTGTAAGATCATCCAGACATTTTTCATCAAATAGGTTCATGACTCCTACCAAATGAAAATAATGTTAGAAAAAAGGAAGTAACAAAATTGAGATGGAATAATCACTGTTCAAATTCAAGGTGTCTCTTGTAAAACTCAAGTTCAGGTGAGACCCGAGTCATAATGGACTCGTCAATCTAACTACTACAAGAGATTAAATAAGTCTAGCCATAATAATATGTTAATGAATCATCTCCCTTATGTGACAGACAAAGATCAAATTAAAGCACTAAAAATCTAAACATCCATCAATCATCAATCAAAATGATCAATCCACACTAAAGCAAACGCAATATAGTACTAACAATCATGACTCATAAGCATACTAAATCAAACCATACTAATAAATATGGGTTGTCTCCCATAAAGCACATGATTTAATGTCGCTAGCCCGAAAAATGATTCTACTTGGATCAAAATGCCAATTAAGTAATCTTGCTCAATCGCCCAATCTTTTTCAGATCCAAGGATTCCTATAAAATCCTCGAATTTAAATTTTTCTTTCAGCTCTTCCTTTTCAGAATTATTCATAGCATTATTCCTCATATTTCCTTCTAGATCCAATATTCTTCTTATAATTTTCTCAATTTTCATATTAATATCATTATTAAAATTTATAAGAAATTGATCTCTATAAGATAATTCAAGATCTCCCAAATTTTGGATCAGATTCTTTTTAAACAATTCAGATTCTAGATTAAATTCTACTAGATTACTCTTCTGTTTCAAGTTATCTTCTAATTCTTCCCCTTGGTACGGAGTAAATGGTGGAGGTGGTCTTTCTATATTTATCTTAGTTGAGGAAATAAGTTTTTCTAATTCCTTAGGAAATTCTTCCATTGGTCTTTCAATCTCCCTATCCTCATCTCTCAACTCAAAGTTCTTTTGAAACATAGCTTTAAATTCTCTTCTAAATATTTTTTTGATAAATGTATATTGTTGATCATTCATCTGCTTATGGTTTATCTTAGGGTCACTAGCTAAAATCTTTGGGGGGTAGCTGTTAATTGCATTAATAATCTGCCTCTGCATCAAAATCTCATTCATTTTGTCTTTATACCCCGGAATATGACATTCAGTAACTTTGAATAACTCTTTCATAAGAGATATTTTACTGATTTCATCATTTCATTCAGGTTCATCATGTGGTTGAGTCGAATATGAAGATATAAATACTGGTGGTGTAGATGAATTCTCTAAATAGGTAGGCTTTAAAATTGCATGGGGTATATTCATTTTAAGTTCATGAGATTTTTCAACAGATGGAATTAAAAGTTTATAATTTTCGGTAACGTCCATCTTTTCACACGTCTCTTGAACATACATACAGTCTTCTTTAAACAACATTTTAGACTCATCATGAAAGTCCATTTCTATCTGATCTGTTAATTTACTCTCAAAACTTTTTTGGAAATGGTCTTTACTTAGATAATCAATTTCATCCATCCAAAAAAATCATCATCTTTTCTTTCAGCTGGATATTTTATAGTTCTTAACACATCAAAAGTGACTTCCTGGTCATTAATATTCATAGTCAACTCTTCTTTTTGCACATCTATCATAGCTTGTCCAGTAAGAAGAAAAGGTCTCCCCAAAATAATGAGATTTTCTTTATTTTCCTCCATATTTAATACAATAAAGTCCATAGAAAAGATAAATTTATCCACTTTAACAAGCACGTCTTCTTTAACTCCTTTTGGATAAATGATATATTGATCAGCTAACTGAAGGTTACAGCAGTTGGAGAAATATCGACTAAACCTAACCTTCTAAATATAGATAGAGGCATCACATTAATGCTCCCTCCTAAATCACATAAAGCTTTTCTACATAATCTTTCTCCAATTGCATAAGGAATTGTAAAGTTATAAGGATCTTTAAGTTTCTAAGGAAGCTTTTTCTAAAATATAGTGCTACACTCTTCACTTAGTGTAACTGTCTCGTAATCCCCAAACTTTATTTTCTTCTTTAATATCTCCTTCAAAAACTTTGCATAACTTGGCATCTGTTCCAAAGCTTCAGCAAAAAAAATATTATCTTTAACTTCTTAAGTACTTCCATGAACTTTAAAAATTGTTTATCCAACTCTTGATGTCTAAGTCTTTGAGGAAATGGAGGTGGTGGTCTTTCTAAATTATTTTTAGTTGGAGATATTAATTTTTTCTGACCTTTAGAAATTTGTTCTTCATGTCTTCTAATTTCCTTTGTTTCTCTCAGAATTTCATTCTCTTTTCTAACAACATCCTCTATCTCTCTTCCACTTCTTAATTGTACAGCTTCTACCTATTCATTATTGTTCTCTTTAAGGTTGATCTCAGTGTTGTTACGAAGTGTTCTCTGGGGTATATTGCTAAGTGAATTAGCAATTTTTTTCAATTGATTCCCTATGTTTTTAATCGCAGCATTTTGACTTTGCAATTGGTTTCCAATTTGTAATACCACATCTTCTATATACATCTTCTTATCCTCAAATTTTCGATCATTGTTAAAGTCTAGTGAAAATGAAGGTCTATAATTTGCGTTCCCCTATTTATTCAAACTTCCATTAAGATTTGCATAATTATTTTCCAATTGTTGGTTTCCACCCCAAGTAGTGTGATTCTAGTTAAAATTAGGATGATTCTTCCAACATGGGTTGTAAAAGGTAAAATACAAGTTGTTTATGATATTTAAAGTCTCATATGATAATTTATAATCAATCATATGCTCTAATGAATATTCCTCACTTACTAGTGTAAATTGAGGCTGGTTCATTCCAAATTGGTCCAACTTCCTTGATATTGCAGCAACCTGAGATGCAAGAATTGCAATCGCATCTGTATCATGAACACTGGCTACATTTTTAGGATTTACCCTTATAGAGGACCATTGAAATTCATTTGTAGCCATTTCTTCAATTAACGTATATGCTTTATTAAATGACTTTGACATTAATGATCCACCAGCAGTAGCGTCAAATCTAAGGGATTAAGGGATTCTACTAACCCATTGTAAAAAAGTTTGAATGATTAACTAACCCGGCAGAGCATGGTGTGGACACTTTCTTAGGAGTTCCTTAAATCTTTCACAAGAATAATATATTGATTTCCCTGCATACTAGCAAAATGAGAAAATATTGTTTCTAAGTTTAGTAGTCCTTGAAGGTGGAAAATACTTAGCTAGGAATTTCTGAGTTAACTCCTTCCAATTCTTAATAGAGTCATGTGTTAATGAGTTTAACCAGATTTTAGCCTTATCCCTTAGTGAGAAAGGAAAAAACCTTAGTCTAACAACATCGTTTGACATGTCTTTATAACAAAATGTAGCATAAAGTTCTAAAAAACTTGTTATGTGTAAATAGGGATCCTCAAAAAGAGTTCCCTTAAATTGATTGTTCTGCGCCAATTGGATAATCTTAGGATTAAGTTCAAATGAGTCAGCTTCTATGATAAGGGTTTGTATACTTGAGTTAATTTCAACTATCGTAGGATATACATAATCCTTCAACGATTTATGATGATTTTCCAAGTTATTACTTTGAATGTTTTCTATTTCCATTTTTAGTTCTTCAAGTCCTTTCTATTTTTTTTGTTTTTTTTTCTTTTTCTAACTCGGGATCATAAGACACAAGTCCTACAGTGTCTTTATTTCATACACAACAAAACAAACAATACATTAACAATTAAACAAACAAAATAAAAAATATATTCAACACAACAAAGCATTTTCACAAACTCCTTGTTTTTCACAGAACTATTTTTTTTCACGACGTATTTTTTATGAAAAAAAAAAACATTTCACACAAAAAAAGTTTTTATGACACTATAGTTTTTCCAAGTCTAAGCCTGATTACCTCACCTAAAATTCTCCTAAAGTTCTTACCGAAGCTTCCTCGGCAACGACGTCAAAAACTTGATGCGACTTTTTTATATGCTCTACTTCATGAAGTTGACGCCACTACTTGAAGATTTTAATCCCCGGTAACGATGCCAAAAACTTGATGCGGACTTTATTTTTTGGATTAATTTTATATATTTTATATAGTCACAATGATATAAACGCAAGTATACGTATCGCTCAAGTAATACAGGGCTCTAATGGAGTGTCGTTTATCATCCCACAAGAAAGCGAGGTAAGAGGTCCTTA
Organism: Phalaenopsis equestris; assembly: GCF_001263595.1. NCBI lineage: Eukaryota > Viridiplantae > Streptophyta > Magnoliopsida > Asparagales > Orchidaceae > Phalaenopsis > Phalaenopsis equestris. The sequence goes on along the minus strand of NW_018250383.1, from coordinate 67,441 downwards.
GTCAAAGTTCTAGTATACCACTATCAGGCTTTAGATTGGAATGTCGATTAAAATGGTGTTTTATCTAACAACTACTTCTAAATACAAATGTTAAATGTAATGATAATAACTATTCCTAAATGTAAATGTTAATTCTAAAGATAACCCCTTTTGGATGAATTGGTTTGGAGAATTTAGATAGGTTAAAAACTATTATTCTTATGTAGTAAATTGGATAATGTAAAGGAATGAGATGCATTAAATAGTGTATATGCTAAATAGGAGTAATCCCATTCTTTACCCTCTTTCGAGTGCTATAAAGAACATTGGTTAATCTTATGTTTAGTCCCTAAATCCACGGTTAGGCTGGGAGGATACTAGCTCTCACTCCAGAGCTCCCACTTCCCTTCGCCTGAAAGTTAACTCTTGCTTTAGTTTCCAAACACTAGGACCAAATTGGGGATTTTAATCTATCACCATAAAATCTTCCATTCTACGCCAATCAAAGTATATTTCCCTTTTTATTTACATTCCACCCCCGTAAACTTCACCATCCATGGAATTTGAATGTGGTTCATGTGGTTCCACTTTAGGAATTTGAATGTGGTTCCACTTTATTGAGAATTACACCGCCTTCTCGGGTCTTAATGCAATTACTACAACATTTAACACTACAACATGCCTTTATTGTAATGTAAATGAAGTGTAAGAAAAAACCATCACATTTATAATTAAAACTTCTTCTAGCATGCATCCCAAAATACTAAACATTAATTGTACTCATTGGAAAACAAAAGTAAATGGAAAAGAATGACATAATTCTCTCATGCCACTATTTTCTAAGAAGATAGAAAAAGAAAAACACATCAGAAAGCACGAAGAAAACACAACAAAAAACTTCTTTTCATCAAAGCAAATCCACTAGAAAAGTGTTTGAAAAATTATAAGATAATGAAAAACACAATACTTAGTTTTTTCCCCTTGAAGAAAGATGAAAATCTCTCCTACAAAGTCTTCGGTTGATCTATGCAATGCTAGAACATTCCCTTACAAATTCTCTCAAAATTGCCTCACCAATCTCTCCAAAAAGTTAAAAATCTACATTTATACTCCTATTCTAAGATCTCTAAACATTCTCCACATTTTTTCCCTCACACACACCACTTTTTATGACATAAAATCACTCTATTATAGTGTAGGGATGACTTTCTCATAAGATGTCTCAATCAACCTTCTAAAAGCGTTCAAATACATTGAATCTTCTAAAAATTCATCCAGCATCGCATCCAAACTATCTCGAACACTATCGACGCTGGTTTGGCCACCATCGACGTCATTTTCACGGGTCTCTCTGCACTCTGGCATCGTCGGCGCCGGTTCTGGCACTGTCGGTGCCCACCCTGCCCAGCTCCACAACTTTGCTTCGTTTGGGTCTACTCCATTTGGCTCCGTTTTAGCTCTGTTTTGCCCTGTTTCAGTTGTGTTGCATTCCTAACAGATAAAAATACAAAATAAGCACAAAAAAACCTTACTTTAAATGTAATTTCATTCAAAAATATGTGATAAGTATAAAAGAGATTAAGCATAAAAAACATATCGAAATGTGTTAGGACAAAATTTTCTTTCTTGCTTGTTTTTGCTAAAAATTGCACAGTTTTTGCTTCTTTTTCTCCAAAACTCCATTTCCTATGCTTGAAACCAAAAATTTAAAAAAATACCTTCCTTTAAAGTGTAATATCATTGAAAATGACCACATGTAGGCATTAAATGCATATGAAAAATTGAGCCTTCTCAGGCGTATCAAGCATGCATATAATTTTGTAAGGAATTTAAATTGCAGGAGTAGATGAAGGTTTAGCTGTCAAACCCAAAGTTATGACTTTATTGAATCTCAAAAGATCCTAGTAGATGGTTTTAAAAGAAAAATATGGCAAGTCCAATTTTCCCTTTAAAATGTCGAATAGATTTCAAAATGCTCGAGGCATGACCGTCGACCACTTTGAAGATCTCTTGAAATATTCTGAGTTCACTTGGAAATTATCATATTGTTCCATTAATCATATGAGGTTGAAGTGTGACTACCCTGTTGCTCAGTGAAACTTGACAATTTAAATATCTCGAGGATAGGATACCCAATTAATCAATTGATGTTTCATTTAAAAGTTATGTGAGTGGGTGCCCCTAAGGCAAGTTTAAGTCATTTAAAATTTTGGTGCCCGTAATTAAGGCCAGGCTTGTTGTGTTTAAAGATGTTAATTACTAATCATGTTATCCTCTAAATCTGATCAATTGAGTGTAGACATCGAGTCTATGTCACCACTAAGCCCTTAACAATCATGATAGGTCGAATGATAATTATCAAAATTTTCATTTAAGTGATATGTATTCTTATTACATGATCACATCATCCTCAACTTTGGGCTTAATAAAAGTAAACTATCGTCTTTCTAGCTTAAGCCCATCACTTAAGAATTATTTGATCTTAATTGACTTCTAAATCATGAAGATTAGGAGAATTATGATTTTGTTGATGTTATGCAAATGTGGTGAGTGAGTTTCTACCTTTTAGTCCCATTGTATTTCAATCATCCAATCATATACATTAAGATCAAAATTTCCCATTTTTTCCTTGGTTAACCCTAAATTTTGATTAAGAACCAAAATCTAAAATGATTGTTTTGCCCTTGGGTTACTTTACCTCATAACTCATTAAACACAACTCAAATGACTTGAACATTTATAGTGGCATATCCATGAGTTAATTGAAACATCAGAAGAGAATATTTTGGTTTTTCTTTTGTATATTTAAATTCAGGAAATATGGTTTTCAAAATTGATTTATTTAACTATCCAAAATAAATTTTTTTATTTATGAGAAAATTATTAGAGGTTTCCTTGAGTCAGAGAAACACTTGGGCAAAATTTCATGATTTTTTGAATTAAATTTTAATTATTATTATTTAATTTTGGATCAATTTCAATGATTTAAATTAAATAGAAAATAATATTTTAATTATCAAAATTATTTTAATATTTTTATTAGACCTCTCTGAGATGAGAAAACTCAAAGAATCAAATTTAATATTTTTATAATTTCTTAATTTATTTATTATAATTATTTTAATGAGAAAATAAGGAAAACTCACTTTTAAGCATTTAAAATTTATTTTTAACTTAGAAAAATTAGAAAAAATATCCTGATGAACTCTAAGTGATCAGGGAAAGCTTGTACACATTTTGAATTTTTTTTTGTATTTTTGAAAATTTTGATTATTTTAATTATTTTTAATTCTAATTACACTTTGGGCCAGATCTATTCCTCAAGCTTTTGTAATTCTATTCCTCAAAATTGTCTGCACTAAGATTTCGACCATTTCTTGACTTATATGACTATTTTTCATGATTTTTCTAAACTTATTTAATTTATTATAATTACTTTTGTACAAAAATACAAATTTAATTAATTATAATTACTTTTGTACAAAAATATTAAGTTTCTTTAAAAATCAATTTTAGTGCTTAAACTAAGCCAAATAATTTTTAAATTTTTACAGTAAGTAAATATGATTTTTATGCATAATGTGAAACTGATTTTGTCAACTTTTGATAAGTAAATAATTTACATAAATTAACACAAGGTGTATACATTTGATTAAATATAGAAATGTACAAAATAAATCAAAAGATCATAATATTTTTTCTAGATTTCTCTGACTACAGGAAGTCTACTAAAATTATTCTCATAATTTTACAAATGATATTTTGATTTATATAATTTTTGATTTATATAATTAAAATAAGCTAAAATGGTCACCCTAGCTTGAAAATTAGGGCTAGAAGCATTGAGATGCCTTCTGACATTGGAAAAATTTGAGAACATCCCCTCTATGATGAGGAATAACCCTTAAAAATTTCAAGCCATGGTGAGCCATATTTAGTCATGGAGAATTGAAATACCACAGAGGGTATTTAATTAATTAAAAATCATATACTTGGTAATTAATTTTTACTTTTAATTCACATTATGCTCCTCTGTTCACTGAGCAAGGAGGAATTTTTCTTTCATTTTTATGATTTTTCTAGAGAAATATATGAATTTTTGATGTCCAGGAATTAAAATAAATTCAGAAAATCCATATTTTTCTACTTATCCGTACGGCGCCAAAAATCCATATTTTTCTACTTATCCATGCGGTGCCTGCCACCTCATCCTATGACAACTCTGAGCTCACACGTGGTGTTTCGCGATTCAACGCCGCCATCCACCTCAGCTGCCACGCGCCCCGCCTTTTCGCTCCAAAGATTCATCCGGATCGATGACCTCCATTGAATAAATAAACACGCGATCGGATGGCTCCCCGTTATCGTCCCTGAATGATTTAGCCCGAGAACCGTTCACACTAAAACCTTACGATCTTCGCCTAGACTCAACCAAATTACATGGTTTTTGTTTCTAAACCTTCATCTACTCAAGACAAACACATTTATATGGTTAATCAAATATGAAATCAAGCCATTACAAATGGTGAATCAAAAGAAGCTTGGACTAGGGTTGAAGCTCAATACCTTTATTTGAGGGGAGAGTCCTCAATGAGATGGTTGTGGTAGCTTTGGTTGAGTCCAACAAACCTCTAGATGAAGTCCTGTGCTCTTGTGAATTGTCTAGCTATGATTTTGATCAAACTTGATTTCATGTGTTGGTCTAGAGCTAGGTTAGAGGCTGTTTGAGAGGGGTCTTTTGTGGGGGATCAACTCCTTTCACTATGGAGATGGTGTGTGCAAAACTAATTTGAGTTTGGTTCGTTGTGGAGTTGTGTATAAGAATGTCCTGGTTTTGGCCTGATTTTGAGCTCAAAATTGAACTCTCATCAAAATTGAACTCTCACAGAGGTCTCTCACAGAGGTAACCAGAGGGGAAAGATGGTTGGCTTGAGCTTAGGAATGCTTGGAGAGTCTCTGATGAGATTGTGGCAGAGTTTCCCATAAGATTTTGGTTAGCTCTCCTTTGTCTATGGAGGGGGCTAATTAAATAAAAAGGCTTCGGCTGGCCACCAGGGTCAATTGGTGGGTGCAAATTGATGCTTAGGTGGAGGGATGAAGAGCTCTAGTGACCAATCAGACTTGGCCAGCTCAGATGAGTTTAATTTTGAGTTTTGACCAAAGGGGGCTTTTTTGGGTGGCTGCATCTGACGGCTGTGGAGGTGACTAGCCACGGTTTAGTCACTGGTTTAGTCACTTCTTGGCTTCTTGGCTCAGGAAGGTCAGGGGAGAGTTAATTATGATTTACTCTCAATGACAAGTGATGATGGCAAAGTATTTTTAAATAAGGCTAAAATATGGTTAGGATCCCTTAAACCAAGGGACCATTGGTCCATAATTTACCTAGGTGGTTTAGCTGGGTTTAGACTGGTCAATAGAGTCCAAATGGTGGCTATGGTGACAATAATTTGGTGACTTTGGCATGACTAAGTCAATTTTGGTGAAAGGTTGGGTCAAAATGGCTAGAACTTGGGTTTGGTTTAGGCTTTCCATGATATTGAGCCCAATTGATTCATCAATTTGGTGTTGAGGAGTTTATAAAATATTTGGAGTGATTTTGAATTAGTTTATAGGTTCAATTTGGAGGATTTTGGGTATTTGGTTAATTTGGAGGTGTTGAGTTAGAATTGGGTTTAGGTTAGGCTAATATTGGGTTAAGTCAAAATTGATGGTTTAAAATGGTCTATAAGAATGTCATAAAGAGTTTCCAACATAAATTGGGTGTCAATTTTTAGGTTAGGTCATTCAATTTAGTGGAATTTGGAGACATAGCCAATCTGGGGCAAATTTGGGGATTTTGAATGTGGGTTGAAATTGAGGCATGAACAAGGCCAATTGAAGGTCCAATTTATGTGTAGGATTTTTAGGAAGAATTTAGGATTCAAATATGGGCAATTAAGTGGATCATACAGTTCAATTAGGTGAGATTAAGTCATAGGGTCAAATTTGGGGTTTAATTTAGATCAAAATTGAGCTCAAAGCATGGGTAAATTAGGCTTGTATTTGGTTTGAATTGATCATATGAAATATTAATTTGAGTTTAGATTTGAAATTGGGGAGGATTGGGGCCAAATTGATGGGTATGTGAGCAAATTGAAGGGTATGTGAGGTGAATTCGGAGAAATTGGGCCTTTAAAGGCAATTTGGGGCTTTTTGGTCAAAGTGGTCAAATTGGCCAAATTGGGTTCCATTAAAGGTTCCAAATTGGTTTTTGGGACATTTGAATTGATTTTGAGGGTTTTGGAAAAATTTTGGCTACCAAGGGTTTTTTTTGTAATTTTGGCAAATTTGAGGGTATTTTGGTAATTTTAGAATGTTTGTGATGTTTTGGGCAATTTGGGAAGTTTTTCAAATGTTTGAGATGATGTTTGAATAATTTTGGGTATTTTAGATGAATTTGGGAATTTTGGACAAATTTAGGGTTTTAAGGCATTTGGGTAATTTGGGTGGATTTGGGGGCAAAAAGCTAAGTTGGATATTTTGGTATAATTGGGGTGCCAACCACCTTATATGAGCTATGAATCAATTAAATCCCCATTTAGGTCCTTTATGTACTGGTTTTAGCTAAACCCTAGCCCAGGGCCAGTGGGTATAGGGAACCATCTACATGAGTTTCCCAAAAGATCAAGGGATCAAAGTCAACAAATCTGTGTTTTAGGGTTGTGAGTGAAAGTGGGTGCAAGTGAGTGAACTAGCTCCAGACCAACATCCAGAGTCAACAGTAAGGTCAAGCAGTTCTATGGGAATTCTCCTTGAGCTGTCTCATAGTGGTCACACCTATTAAGTGTTAGAGGTTAGTGCCAGTATATGAAACTTCAAGTTAAGCAAAGAAGAGTTTAAAATTTCTAAAGGTGAGCGTTCCTTTTCTAGGTTTTCTAGAAATAGTCAACAGGAAATTCCTATGGCTAGACCCTAGGCTACTAAAGAGGAAAAACTAACATCAACTAAAAGTGAGGTCAACAACACATCACCCGATTTTCTATATATATATATATATAGCACCTAAAAATTTATTTTATTTTCCACAAGCCCTCTTAAAAGAAGAAAGATTTTCTTAAATAACGTCCAATCCTTACATATTCATTGATAATAGTAATAATAACAATCCAGTAGAAAATTTTATTGCTCCAAACAAATTTACATCAAAGTGGTCGAAAGTTCCACTACACCCCATCACACTACATCTCACACAAAAAAAGATAGAATCTTGAAACCTAAGGCCACAGTACAACTCACACAAACAAACTAAAAAATAATCACTTTCTTACACGAATGAAAGGAAGATCCAAATAATCACCATGAAGCAGCCGAGAAAGCTACCCGAGAATCTTGTTGAAAACAAGATATATATATATATATATATATATATATATGTCTCAAAATTTTAAATAAATATAGTAATCATGCGCACAAGGGTCTTCAACTCCACATGGATTTTTGTTTCTCCGGTGCATATATGTTACTGCAAAACTTACTTTATGATGCATAAGCTTAACAATATTTTGTATCTCTATGTGAAATTTTTTAGGGTCAAGACTTCGCGAGATCAAAGATTACAAGCATGCCAATAACCACTTGACACTTGGGGAATTTGATCCCAGCTAATATAACCAACAATGATGCCAAGAGCTTGTAACTGGTCAGAGTATGAGAAACAATTGACAATGATGTCGAGAGCGTTTGATCGGTCAAAGGCAAAAGAAACACCCGGTAACAACAAGCTCTGGAACAGGCACATAGCTACAAGACTCCCCTTTGGGGAAAGCAACTGCAAGTCTTCCCGCCGATGCAAGCAACTACAAATCAAAACTCCTCTCTGAGGGGAGCAACACTAATACTCCCCTTTAGGGCGAGCAACTACAAGGCTCCTCTATGGGGCAAGCTACTCTAAGGCTTCTTTATGGGGTGAACAACTACCAGACTCCCCTCTGAACCGATCAATTTTAAAACTACCCTCCAAGAGGAGCAACAACAAGGCTCCCCTCTAGGGCGAGCAACTCAAAGATTCATCTCTAGGGCGAGAAATTGCAAGACTCTTCTCTAGAGAGAGCAACTATTAGACTCCCTTCATGGGCGAGCAACTCTAAGACTCCCCTCAAACACTAGCAACTATAAGACTCCCCTCCAGAGCGAGTAACTCTTTGACTCTTGTAGGTAATGGCGAAATTACTAGAACCGAGCGCTCAAAGCACCTAGTAAGGAGTATCACTAGTAAATTGCGTATTCAAGGCTTGTTTGCTTTATAAATTTTCATGTCCTCATTGTAGTTGTCATTATCAAAGAGCAAGAAAATTGTGGAACTTAATATATAAATCCACAAATAGTTTGCACAGATCTCAAGGTAATATAGTAGTCGACCACCTCACTTCAGTCGGTCGGTTAAGCTCTCTCTCAACCCCCTCACTTCAGTCAACTAACCAAGCTCTCTCCCTTGGCCACCTCATTTCATTTGGGTGACCAACTCTCTCATTTGGCCAACTAAATAACCACGCTAAAATAACTATCATCTTCATAAAATTCACATATAAGCCACTTAATTTCTTATGTATTGAATGTCATTAGGAAACATGAATTTGACAGCCTACATCAATCTCGAGACGATTCAACTATCGAAATAAAAAAGACTATAATGCCCATTGCTTTTCTCTTCTAAACATAGCAAATATGTTTTTCTCTAAAAAAAAAAGAAAAAATAGAACAAATGAGTGAAACTCAACCAAAAATATAGAAAATTAAAAAACATTGCATAAACATACCATATTTATGAATTTAATTTTCATCAGAAAAATAACCGTCTAAATTTTAATGTTTTTTAAATTATTTCTCTTAGCTACCAAAACTACTAAACTTGCAGCTGGTATCAAGATAAATTTACAAAACTGGTGCAAAATCCAATTAGAAAATAATTTTAGAAAGTTGATGAAGGTGTAATGGTAAAAGAGTTATATGGGTAATAGCTTTTCTTCAAATTTTAGATAATTAAATTTATTTGCTTTATTAAGAAAATCATTATCTTTATTGAGATAATTTATCATGTAGACATTCACTTGAAAAATAGCCCAAATTGATTGAGTCTTAGTCAAGCGTCGTTATTTAATTCATCAGAAATCTATTTGAAGTAAATAGTAAGAATTTTGTCATATGTATATAAATTCTCCTCAACAATATCTCCAAAACATACTATTGGATGAGTTCATAAAAAAGGTAAAATAAAGTTTATCATGTACTCTTCACTAAAACAAATCTTCCAAGAATGCACTACAGTTATTGGATCAAAATTCGCCTATGATGTGACACCAAATGTCCATAGTAGATTTGGACCAAACAAACAAAAGAAGTAAGAAAGTATGCTTATATATATTTTTATGATTGAGATGTCTAACCCAAGAATTGACTATTCCCTTAAAACACAAAAGGAATTGTCTACCATGCCAAAAGAGAAGGGATAAAGTCTAAATTTTTATTTTTTTTACCAAAAAATATAATGATATTCTATTAATAATCATCCTTAACTCCTTGTTTATTATACATGTAATCTGTAACTGTTGAAAATTATATTAAATAAAAAAACATATAAAAATATTAAAAAGAGACTTAACAGATAGCTATGTAGGAGATGAGTCAAATTGAGCATTTTCAAATATATAAAATTTTTTATGAAGCAACCTACTAGAGGGCGCATGAGTCCCATGGACAAGCTTTCAAGGGAAAATTACTAGGAAGTCATGTTAACTTGAACTAGTTAACTTTGGCTAGCCTTCTTGGATGCATAGTTTAGTTGGCATTGACTAATAACCAAAGAAAGTACACATTTTAATTTGCTTATTATGATGTAAATAATTATGAATTGGGTGGCATGTATAAAAATGACCCTTTACTATATATATATATATAATATCTGAAATATGAATTTTCTTCAATATAATATAAAATTTTAAAATTATTATTTTTTGTAATTTGATAACAATATATAATATCACAATTAAAAAGAAATCACAAAAATTTACTATTTGTGGTTGCAATGCAGATGACACATTAAACAAATAATCACACTTAATAAAAGTGTTAGTGCTTCCAATAACAACAACAAAAGAAAAGAATCCGGTCACCTTCCCCATCTGACAGTCGTACGCCTTCGAAGACAAACAGATTCCAGTATCCATTAAGGATATCGTGTTTAATGCAACGAATTGATTTCGCTCGCACTCGGCCGAAGCGCCCCCCCAATCACCTCCATCCAGGGATGATGAGCTTTCTGTACGGACGCCAAACTCCTCAGCCCTCACCGCGTGTGACTGCGCGTGCGCCGATGCCACCACCCCTCAAACCCCATCCCACGCTCGTGCATTGAGCCCAGTCGGCCCTCGCTGCCACCGCGCGTGCGCGCCTAACTCCGTCCCCCTTTCTCATGTAACGCAACCGCCCGCGTCACGCCCCTCATCTCTCTCCTCTTTGGATGCTTGCTGCATTCAAGACATGTTTGGTGGAGTTCGGGGGAGCCGGGTGGACCCGTCATCATCAGTTCCCTGTCGAGCTGTCACTTTTTACCAAATCGCACAGATTAATTTCGGGACAAGCCGGCCACGCCCTCCATGTTTGTGCATGCTTCCTCTCCCTCTCTCTCTCTCCTCTCTCCTTTCTATAATGATTCTTGCTAGACCCCGCACTGCTTCTCCAGCTAGCTCGGATGTTTGTTCTTTACCCGTGTCTTTATTTAAATGTGCGCATACAAGAGGGAAGGGCGAGATAGCGAAGGCTAAATGGACAGGCGGGCTCGGGCGACTAAAACAAAAGACAAGACAGCGGGTACGCGTTCCTCCCTATTTTCTGTTCGCCCCCAAACCGACCTTTTTTCTAAAATGTTTCTGTTCTTCGATGATTTACAGCTGTGGAGGAAACAATCGGATTGGATGCATGCGGAAAGCTTGAGAGAAAAAGAAACGTTTCGTCCAACGGTGTGCCCTGCTCTGTTTTACATGATGCTATTTCCGTCGGTGAAGCGTATTCCGACAACAAGATAGATGCCACCGGGAGTGAGGAAGAAGAGGAGGAGGCGGCGTTTTGTGAGGAGGGGGTGAAGAAGAAGATGGGGGTTTTAGCGAGGATGGTTGGCATGGAGGGATGCGGCCAGCCGGGTGTCGTGCTGACGGAAGTTGTGCGTGTTCTGAAGGAGCTGGACGGTAGAGCTCGAGGCGTCTGCAGCTCTCGGAAATGATTCATTTAGAGTTGAATGGAGCGTGGATGGTTTAAGGGGGCTATATATAATTAACGGTTTCAATTTTTCCATCTATGAATCTTCTTCTTTGTTCCTTGTTCTGTTTTCCTTCCTATTTGAGTTACAGTGTCGAAGAAAAGTGGCTCTTTTCAATTGCTCCGTCATTGGTCTAAAATTGGATTCTGTAAGAGTTCAAATGGAGGAATACCGCCCGAGTTTAAAAGATGTATTTGAATAGGATGAATACGTTAGGTGGAGTTAGTCGGAGTAAGCTGGACTTCGAGTTCAAAAAAATGGATCTCAGGATCTACTCGTTTATAAAACATGCATTTGGTAACCAAGAAACACTAAAAAGCTATTGTCCTGAATTGGTATTTATTTTTTATTTTTTATTTAGTTTATACTACGATTACAATCTTATGTTGAAGTATGGCTGGCTGGCATTGACGGGTTCCGCTTATGCTGCTGCTTGAGTATAGGGATCTCTTTAGTATAAATAATTTACTAAAATAATTAAGGTTTTTGTTGGATTATAGGTGGGTCAAATTTTAGAGAAATTATTGCGTACTGACACCCCATGCATCTCTGCATGCAGTGTCCGATCTTGACCGTAGATCACGGTGATCTACGGTCAGGATTATTTCTGCCTTTTTTTAAAAAAAAAAATTTTAGATGGTGCCCACCGAAATACATCGGAAGCGTAGATCAGGTGATTTACGGTCCGGATCGGACACCGCACGGTGTCCGATCCGTATGGAATAATTTTTCCGAATTTTAGCTGCCTAAGTAATTTAATATATTTCAGTAGCATATTGTATGAGGTATTGTAGTTTTTATTAAATCATGTGTATTTGGAATAAATGTTTTTTTATTTTTATTTTTTGAGAAACTTGAGACCTTATCAACTTTTTTTTCTAAGAAAATACAGTGACTAGCCTTTACTAAGCTTTTTATTTTTGTTTTTGTTTTTTTTTTTTTTGTTGCCATTATTCACCCACATAGGCAAGAATACTAAATCATAATTTGATAGGTACCTTAATAAGCCAAACAATACAAAAACAAAAAAGAAGATTGACATACACACTGTTCAATTCTTTTGTATTTACATATCTAAAATCTACATTTTAAATTTTTTATGTTTTTCAGCGTATTTATGCATGAGGGTCTATTTCATTTTCTTAAGTTAAAATGGTTATATTTTTAATGTGTTATGAATATTTTAGGTGATGTAAATTTAAAAATAAAATATAAGTAATTGTTAAGTAAATACGTTGGAATTGGGTGGCATGTATGTAAATGGTTCTATAAGAAAGCATGCCATAAATCAGCCGAAGAAACAACTCTTGCTAGTATGTAAAACCCTTCCATGGTGTTTCAAGTATCATCGAATTATTTCAAATAATTGTGCCTGTTTTTAAATCAAATATAAGCTTAATTAATATGAGACAAAATATGATTGGATAATTAGAATCCATAGACTCAGTACTCCAATATAATGACAATTCAGTAGGGTCGTTATCCAATATTTGAGACTACTGTTATTTTCAGGGCAATTACGGATGTAATTTTGTGCCTTGGAATAACTGTCTTATTGATAGCTATAAAATTTTATGCATCAATGCCGCACAGCGCTGCTCATTCCATTAGGTTGAAGATAAGCTATCTTGAAATATTTAAGAACACTTACAAATTGCAATTTGAAATATTAAATTGAACTGCGTTTCATGAGAGATTAACAGCAGATACAAATCTTTCAGTCTTACAACGAATAATTAAAGAAGGATTAACATACATTACACTTAATTCTTTTGTATTCATGTATCTAAAATCTAAATTTTAATTTTTACATAAACATAGTTTGTGCTCACCTTTTAAAAATTAAAATAGTGATATTTTTGTTATGATATGAAAGATTTGTGTCGTATAAATGTTAAAAATAAAGTATAGGTGCTAGTTATGTAAATAAATAGGAATTGGGTGATGTTTGGCTTTGATCTGGTTCATCATCTACCAGCAAGGCCATAAACCAAAGAGTCGTCAAATTCAAGAGATTATAAAATTCATTATGAATTAAAGTGATCAGGAGTCCAATTTAGAGCAATAAGAAAAAATATAAGTTATATATGCAAATTCGAGACTATGGTTATTCAACCAAGGTACTTAAAAATACAATAATTTGTAAGTAGTAATACAACTATAAGGCTTTTGCTGCATTCCTTGGAAGAAGCTCCACCAAATAATTGGAGTTGGCAGACTGCATCACAATATTGTACAGAAATAATTCGGGCATGGGGTGTGGGTGATCTTGATCTACAGTCACAGGGCATGGACGAAACGGCCAGGGTCAGTCTCAATGATGAGCACTCAGCAGTAACGGGCGCGCATATAACCAGCAGCAGCATAGCCCCTAGCACTCCTAGCGGCTTTATATATTAGTGATCATTATGGGCAGTGGCCCATTTTGCAAGCTCACTGCCTCAATTCCTAACATGTAAGTCATAAATCAACTAATATTCTAATCGTCTAAACTTATAGACACATAACTGACTATTTAATGTCGTAGCTTTTTATGAGAAATTTCATTTTGTCAATTTACATCGGTTCATAAAATCAATGGCTATTCTATCGGTAATGCGACAACTTACACATCTAAAAAGTATTCCGCCCGTCACTTTCTAAATAAAGGCATTCCGCCGGTCAGTTGTCACTGATCTGTCGGTTCTTATAACTGAAGGATAAATTGTCGGAAAAGTGGCACGTCGGTCGTTTTCATATGATGCATTTAAATCGTCGATTAGATGTCAGTTAATAAGTCATTGTCTAGCCGTCTATTTTGGCTACTAATATGTTAAAATTAGTCACAAAACCGCTGATAAGCTATTGGAAGCCTCTATCAGAAAAAAAAAGATTCCCCCTTCTGTATATACATTACTACACATGTTATCACAATATTTAATTTATTATTCCAAGCATTTAACAAACTAAAATAACATTCAAACAGTAAATTACCTAACCAAATAACAAAATAAACAAAATGCATTTAATTTTACATAAATTCATTAATGTTGATAGAAAGAAATATTTGTTCAAATGTACAACATAATAATAAAAAAAGGGAAAAATCCCCACTAATCATCCTCCTTTATCTCCTCATCCACGTCCTTATCGTCCTCCTACTCTTCTTCCTCCTCCACAGCTGCCTTACCTCGTTGCCTCATCTGCTACTGAAAGAAATCTAACTCAGCCTTCAGGTTCTATTTCATGTTTGCTTCTAGCTTCGACCTCATTTGATTTAAATGGGCCTCCATCTTGGCAATGAATGCGCCAACATGCCTTGATACCTGCTCCTCTTGTGCAGTAGAGGTAGAAGATGTAGGTGCATGTTGTAGACAAACCATTATGACCCGAGCTTGTAGACTCAACTCTTTTTCTTCCCTCCAACAGCCTCCCTCTATAGGTCCTACTTGGAAGGATCACGATTGTACTAACTAGCCCAAAGAGTTTACATCTCAAAAAGATACATCTAGCAGTATTGTACTAGACCTCCAATTAATGTCTCATGTGGTAAATGTACAAGGAGATGCTCTATTGAGTTAAAGAAACTAGGCAGAAATATTATCTTGAGCTTGCAAAGTGTTACAGGAATTTTTGCTTCCAACTGGCGTATGTCGTCAAGCTTCATATGAGCTACACATAGTTCCCAGAAGAGCACACCGATTTTAATCAGTGGATTAAGGACTACACTCAGCAAACAACTAAATGTGGTTGGCATCAAATTTTGTAGATAAATATGATAGTCATGGCTTTACCTTCCAAATATTTTTCTTGCACCCACATTAACATAACAACTCAAATTTGAAGCATACCTACTCGATAATTTTTGTGATTGAAGCCACTTGTTGGGACAAAGTAAAGGAAAAAATTGCTTTGTGCTTAATGAGCTTGCCGACAGTAGTTTTTTAGATCTCTATTTCTCACCTTTTGCATATCTCCAAATCAGGTCTAACACTCACATTATCATTAGTTCTTTCGTTAACATTTATCACAACGTTAAAGATTATATCAAAGAAAATTTTCTCTATTCATGACATTCAGATTATGTCTGATCGTATTATCCATCCATTAAGGTAGATCCTAAAAATTTAACTTTTTTTTTCCAATTATTAGTGGCACCAAATCTTGGTAGATGATATGAAAAAGGTCAGGGCATACAATAATCTCTGAAATATTACTAAGAATTTGCATTATATCTTTCCAGATTTTTTTGTAAGTAGCGATGATTTCTCAATTTTGCTCCCTCTAATTGCATTATTGTTCCTCTTGAAGGGATGCTCAATATCTTCAGACAAATGGTGATAGTCAAACCATGAATTCTTCCTACCATGCTGAAGTGTAAATGACTTAAATAAATTCATGCAATATGGACAGGCTAATTTTCCCACGGTGTTCCACCCAGATAACATTCGACATAATGGATAATCACTTATTGTTATCATTAATGCTACTTTCATAAAAAAATTGTGTTTCATGAAGACGTCATATGTCAGGACACTAATCTCCCAAAGAATTTACAGCTCATCTATTAACGACTGTAAAGATATATCAATCCTCTCTTTAGGCCACTGGGATTGGGTATAATCAGTGTTAGTAAAAAGAAAGGGCTTGTCATGCATAGCTCAGGTGACAAATTGTTTGGTGTAGCAATCAACAACCAATAAGAGTAGACTGATGCGGTTTGATTGTAGGGTGTGAAACCATTAGAGCATACGCCAAGCTGAACATTATGTGCCTTTGCACCAAACTCAGAATATGAGTGATCAAAATATTTTCACACATTTCCATCTGATGGATAAATCATTGAGTTGTTTACTTTTGATCTACTATGATGACACGTCATATGTGGAGCATTACACATAGAACTGAATAGCCTTTGTAGACGTGGAATAGGCGATACATAGAAAAGCTGCTTGAATATAAATTTTTTCTACCTCTTACTTATTCTACTCTAAGGTTTGAATTTAGGAGAATTACAAAATCTGCATTGAATCTCCATCATGTTAATCTTGTAATATAACATACATTCATTTATACAACAATCAATCATCTTTGTATTAAGCCCTAACTTGGAGAGAAACTTTTTCATCTTGTATAAATCTTGAGGGACTAAATTTTCAGGTGGATTAGTCTCTTTTGGTAAGCCTATTAACTTGTTGAAGCATTCTTAGGGAATGTTATACCCTGTTTTGATTTTCAACATTGTGAGAGCTACATACAACACATAATGAGACATGCACCCCTTCCACAGTAGCCTTTGAGCATCATTCAATAAATCATACAATGATTGAGCCTCTAGATTTTATTCCACCTTCTGCTACACTTAGCTTGCATAATGATGTTTTATTCCATCAAAAATCAATTCTTCAAATCTTCTTGAGTCAAGTCCAGGTGGAGGCTCATAACTTGTCAAAGGAGTGGAGTTGAGTGTTGTCGAATCAACCTCCCCATATGAAGTCCAATTCTACTTATCTGGCAAAAATTCCCGTGAAATAAATCATATCTCATTCTTTAGGTGTTAGGTGTGTTTGATTTATGTGTTTCAAACATGGAGATGGAAACCTACCCCTTAGATAGATTAACCGACAGTTGAGATGAGGTTTTCAAAAACACCTCAACGCTTTCCGGGAACTTGGCGATCCCTTTTCAATCCGGATATAATGTACCTTCATGATCTTGATATGAGTATGCATATGTACCTTTAATCTTGAGAATAATTAATACATTGTAAGGTGCATTCAACTAAATTTATTGTATTTAAATGTTATAGTAGATTTACTAGTAGAGTTGTAACAAAAGGTTATCACATCTAACATTAATCAACACATTATAAAAGGAGAGAATGTTTTAGATAGCTCGAACAACAATAATCACTCGATATGCTCACTTAGTTACCTGTTTGTTGTCTTTTACTTACTTGTTTACTTAAAACTTTACATGTTATTTCTTATTTTTTATTTGCCAACTTACATTGAATATGTATATGTAAACTTGCTCCATTCCTGTCATTATTTGTTCTTTTTATGTCAGCACATAACAAGTATGAATGAATTTACGTGTGTTTTTTCGACCATAAAAATAGTTTAAAATCTAATTTTAAAATGTAATAAAAATAGTGATGTTAGTCATCATTAAAGATAAGTACAAACTGATAAATGAAAAATATATGTTAGATAATATTTATGTTTGGAAACATTAGACAGGATAAGTATTTTCTCTAATTACTAATCTTTGAAAATAGTTATTACTAACCAAAATAATCATCCCTAAACACTTAGTTGAAGTTTAACTACATTAAAATAAACAATTCAATCATTTTATAGTCATTCACTATATAAATAAAGTAGAAATGATTCTAAGTTACCATTTTATGACTTACAAAATTTGAATGAAGATGGGTAGTTAAAAAAATTAATTTATGAAGAAGGGCAATTTAAAATCATTTTAAGAGCTATACCATATATATTAATCCTCATTGAAAGATTTAAAGAAGAGAAACAAGTAATAAAAGACACACACACACACACACACGCATACACAAAAGTAGTGCTAATACTGAAAAGAAAAATAAATAATCTAGAACAATTGGGGAGAAGCTTGAGGTGGCACACTAATTAAAAGTTGGTTTCAATTCATCATCTTTAAGTTAAGGGATCAATTGTTTCCCTAACTTAAGTTAAAAAAAAATTACTCCTAGAAATAGAAAATGGAATTACATGATTTGATTAAATAGATAATTAGATTCATGGTGGATATCAATTTTATATTAGTTTAGCATCATATGAATACTTTAGGATGAGTATATAAATTTGAGTCACTATTTTTGATATTAGGACATTAAAGACAAACTCTGAAAGTTCAATTTGAAGGAGGTACATGTTTACTTTGACATATCTACATTCGACTTAATAAGCATGAGACCTTTAAACACTATTTATGATCATATATTTTGCAAAAAATCAATATTAGATTTTAAAATTACTTGAGGGTCAGTAATGTTTTATTTTTAGGAGATTTTGATGTGTATAAAAAATGTTTTAATTCATGTTCTATTATAAAATGTTTTCAAGTTAATTTTTTTTCTTTTGAAAGGTATTTATGTAGTGTTTTACAAGATTCAGGATGAAAGTCATTAAAGCTAGAGAAAATCCATAAAAATACTAAGTGTGGGAGTGGTGCTTAGGCGCCTAGATACCCAAGGGGATCCCTTTTTTTTCCACAAAACAAAGAAGGAAAAAAGTAGGCGCTACTACCCTAGCATGTAAGCGCTGCACTCATAGCTCTTACACACTACATTCGAGCAACTAGGTGTCTAAAGTGGTTCGATTTAAGAGGATTTCATTAAAATGACAGAGGAGGTGGAAAGTAGGCACTGTGACATCAAAAAGTAGGTGTTACAAGCCTAAGTTCTTAGTAAAGTAGGCACCGTGACATGCAATTCCCTAGACCCCATATTCATGCATAACACCCATACATTGCAGACTAGCTCTTAAGTGCTAATTCACACATTTTGAAATTTTTGGTAGTTGACCAAAGAAAAATATGTTGAGATTTTCATACCTATTTTATACTATTTTTGATGATATTGCACTTTAAAGAAAGATATTTTTGATGTTTTGTTGCAGGAATGATAAATTAGGGTCATTGGAGCAAAAAGATGCAAAAAGAAGCGAATTTGGAGTGAAAAATAAAGTAGGTCCCCCGACGGTTCCCCCGAGGTCGCCGGCGGCGAGCTCGGAGGTTATGCCCAATCAGGCTTTGGATAAGGCAAAACTTTGAAGGGGTGCTTAGGTAACTCTTGGGAAAGCTCATCCACGACTTTAAAAGAAGATTTTTGCTGAAAATTGAGAGGGGCTGGAAGGGGGAGATAGTTCCTGGAGGTTAGAAAGGTTCCAATAGTGTGTAAATATTGTGAGAAATTCTTTGAGAGATTGTAAGAGTGGAGGGAAAGTGAGAGATTTCTT
>NW_018250383.1:47552-47833 GCF_001263595.1 Phalaenopsis equestris | reverse complement strand
TGGCCAATTGATTTGTTAAAATATGTTGAGTTTTACAATTAAAGTGAATATTACATCCAAGATTCAGGGAGGTCAAAGCCCTTGGAAGTTAAGTGCAAATAAATAGGGAAATAATATTATCGGGCGTAGAATTGGAGATTTTTAGAGTGACAAACTAAAATCACCAATTCGGTCCTATTATTTGGGTGATGAAGTGTAGATGTTCGCCCTCAGATGAGGGGAACGTAGGAGCTCCGAAGTGGAGCCGATATCCTCCCAGCCTAGCCGCAGCTTCAGTAAAC
>NW_018250383.1:44046-46979 GCF_001263595.1 Phalaenopsis equestris | reverse complement strand
GTTGTCGGGGAGTGAGTAAACAAAAATCACAATTAGAGTAACGGACATATTAGGATTATTAGAAAATTTTTACTTGAATTGCAACTTATTTTCATATTTAGTTAATTATATTACTGTGTACTGATTTCAAATTGTATGCATAAATTTGGACCTGAAAATCTTATACCCTACGATTCAAAATTAGAACGCATTGTTAGAAAGATTAGAAGATTGAGAGGAGAACCTAGAAATTTTGATACAATGGAGAACAACATGAACAATCAAGGATTATAAAATGAACACCAACCTAGACCCCTACGAGATTATGCAAATCCTACAGCAAATGAAATTCACTTATCTATCCAAAATCATGATGTAGCTACTAATTCACTTGAGCTTAAACCTGTTATTATCCAAATGGTACAGAACAATCAATTCGGAGGTACATCAAATGAAGATCCTAACTTACACCTCGCTAGTTTTTTAAGACTGTGTGCTACTTTTAAATATGACAGAGTCTCAACGATGTTGTTAGACTTAGAATTTTTCCTTTTTCACTGAGGGATAAGGCTAAGATGTGGTTAAATTCAATAGCACCAGCATTTATTAGAAGTTGGGGAGAACTTTCACAAAAATTTCTATCCAAATATTTCCCTCCATCCAAAACTGCTAAACTTAGAAATGACATAACATTGTTCTATCAAATTGATAGAGAGTCAATATACGAAGCTTGGGAGAGATTTAAAGATCTTCTTAGGAAATGCCCTCATCATTTGTTACCAGATTGGTTGATAATTCAAAATTTTTATAATTGATTAGTGGGATCTCTTAGATCGATTATAAATGCTGCTGCTGGTGGTTCTTTAATGTCAAAACCTTTTGATGAGACTTATTCATTAATAGAAGAGATGGGTACCAACAATTTTCAATGGACCTCTGAATGGGTAAATTCTAAAAAAGTAGCTAGTATCCATGATTCTAATGCGATATCTATGTTAGCTTCACAGATTGCTGCAATATCAAAGAAATTAGATCATTAGAAACCTTTAGGTTGGAAAAATCATCCAAATTTGTTATTGGAATAACAATTCATCTAGAAATCAACAATGGCCAAACAACCTAATGAACCCATTAGGAAATTCATCCAACCAAGGAAATATTAAATATAGGCCTTCTTATCTCCCAGGATTTAACAGTAACACTCAAATTAAGGAGAAGAAGTTGTCTATGGAAGAGCTAATATTAAACATGGGTCAGCAATTGCAGAATCAAGGAAATTAATTACAAATTCAAGGAATTCAATTACAAAATCAAGGAATTGCTATTAAAAATATTGAAAACCAATTGGGGCATATTGTTACTGTGCTTAGTAACCGAACATTAGGAACTTTTCCGAGTACTGAGGAGCCAAATCCTAAAGATCAAGGAAAAGAATAGATAAAAGTGATACAATTACAAAGTGGAAAAGAATTGGAAACAACGGTGCAAAAAGAAACTGAAACTGAAAAAGAGAAAGTGGATATCAAAAAAGAAAAGGATCATGAATACTCAAATTTAGAGTATCCATTTACACCAATGAAAATTACTGTAGATAAACCTCCACCACCGTTTCCTCAAAGATTGAAGCAACACAAACAGAATAAACAATTTTCCAAATTTTTTGAAATTCTTAAGAAGTTAACGGTAAACATTCCCTTCGTAGAAGCTTTAGAGCAGATGCCCAATTATGTGAAATTTATGAAAGATATTGTGAACAAGAAAAGGAAGTTCACGGATAACAAAACTGTTGCACTTAGTGAAGAGTGTAGTGCAATTATTCAGAAAAAACTTTCTGAAAAATTAAAAGATCCTGGTAGTTTCACTATACCGTGTGCTATTAGTGAAAAATTCTATGGAAGTGCTTTATGTGATTTGGCTCTTTAGTTAGTTGATCGATCAATTACATATGCTAAGGGAGTTATAGAAGATGTATTAATAAATTTATCTTTCCTGTGGATTTCAATGTTTTAGATATGGAGGAAGATAAAGAAATACTTATCATTTTAGGGAGACCATTTTTAGCTACTGGAAAAGCTATGATAGATGTTCAAAAAGGAGAATTAACTATGAGAGTTAACGATCAAGATATGACTTTTAACATTACAAAATCTATGAAATACCCTGCTGTTGAAAGAGACAATGAATGTTTTCGCATGGAAAATAACGAACATCTATTGAAGGAACATTTCAAAGAAAATTTTGAAGAGAAAAAACAATTTAAAGGGAGTGATGAAATTATTCTGGACTAATTAGAAAATGAAGAATTGGATTATGTTCAGGAAAGATTTGAGATGTTAGATACTATAGAAAATGCTGATAAGAATCTATTTCCGTCAATTATAAAACCACTTGAACTTGAGTTGAAAATATTGCTGAGCCACTTGAAGTATGTGTTTCCGGGAGACTCATCTACATTACATGTTATTATATCTTCAGAATTAAATGATTTGCAAGAGTAAACACTGTTAGATACATTGAAAAAATTTAAGAAAGCTTTTGGTTAGACCTTAGCTGATATTAAAGGAATCAGTCCTTCGATCTGTATGCACAAAATTACATTAGATGAACAATATAAACTAAGATATTCCTATGATGAAAGAAGTAGTTAAGAAGGAAATTTTGAAATGGATACACACTGGAATTATACATCCTATTTCAGATAGTGTGTGGGTAAGTCCAATTCATTGTGTTCCTAAGAAAGGAGGAGTGACTGTTGAAACAAAAGAAAACAATGAATTAATACCCATCAAACATTTACTGGGTGGCGTATTTGCATTGATTATAGAAAATTAAACACTTCCACCAGGAAAGATCACTTCTCTTTACCCTTTTTAGATCAAATAGTAGATAGACTTGCTGGGCACAAATATTTTTGTTTTTTAGATGGATATACCGATTACCATCAAATTCCTATT
>NW_018250383.1:42687-44013 GCF_001263595.1 Phalaenopsis equestris | reverse complement strand
GGAACTTTTGCTTTTCGAAGAATGCCTTTCGGATTATGTAATGCACATGCAACATTCCAGAGATGTATGATGTCCATATTTAGTAAATTAATTGATGATGGATTGGAAGTATTTATGGATGATTTCTCTATATTTGGAGCATCATTTGATGCATGCTTAAATTATCTTGAAAAATTTTTAGAGTTATGCGAAAGAACTAATTTGGTTCTGAATTGGGAGAAATGTCAATTTATGGTTGCAGGAGGAATTGTGTTAGGGCATATAATTTCGAAAGATGGTATGGAAGCAGACCCTGCAAAAATTCAAGTTATATCTAAACTAACACCTCCTACTAATGTAAGAGAGGTTAGGAGTTTTCCTTGATATGTCAGATTTTACAGGCGTTTTATTAAAGATTTTTAACCTATTAGAATGACACATTACAGACTAATTTTTGAAAAGACTTGCCACTTACCAGTTAAATTAGAGCATAAAACATATTGAGCAATTAAAGAATTCAATTATAATTTAAAAGATGCTGGTAAGAAGAGATTTTTACAATTAAATGAATTGGAAGAATTAAGAAATGAGCCTTATGATAACGACAAAATTTATAAGGAAAAACTAAAGTTATGGCATGATCAAAAGATTAACCAAAAGAAATTTGAACCAAGACAAGAAGTTTTGCTTTACAACACTAAGCTGAAATTACTCCCTGGGAAATTGAAGTCTCGTTGGTTAGGACCCTTTACTGTGACTCAAGTTTATATTTACAGAGTGTTGAGATTGAAGATCAAAAGACTGGAAATAGATATAAAGTAAATGGACACAGATTAAAACCATATTTTAAGGGTAAAAGACCAAATTTTAAAGAGGTTTTAATGATCAGTCAACCTGAATGACACCTGAATAGGTCGGGCTGACGACGTTAAACCAAACGCTTTATGGGAGGCAACCCATAGTTATCTTTACTTTTAATATGATTATAGTAATTTGTATTTGAAATTATCGTTAGTTTGTGGTAGTATTAAACTCTACTACTCTTATTTACCCTTGAATCATCATAAGAATTGGATTCATAGAGAAAAATTGGAACGCATTCAGACCAGAGCAAAACCAATCGTGTGCATCTTTTGCTTTGGGCGTCGACGGTGCCCTCGACGCTGCCGACGGTGGGTTTTTCACGAGATTCCAGGCAAAATAAATACAGAACCTCGTCGATGGCACCCTCGACCCCGCTGACGGCGAGACCGGCGAGATGGCGGTTACTTGGGTTCAAATGGTTGTTTTTGGCAGTTTTTGGGCGGGAGTTATCCTTTTAAACTCCGAAATTAGATTCATAGTTCA
>NW_018250383.1:38920-42520 GCF_001263595.1 Phalaenopsis equestris | reverse complement strand
AGTGAAGAAAAGATGGGAGGTGTTGTGCTATAGTCCCGCCGCCGTGGTTGTTCCTGTGGTAAACGAATTTTATGCAAATTTGCATAGAATCAACCAAGGAGTTGTTTATGTGTGAGGTAGATGGATCCCTTTCACTACTACATGGATCAATGAATTATACATGATAGAGAACATTCCTGTCTGTTACTATTCCAATTTCGTCCTGAAAAGAAACTAGATGAATGAAATTTACCAATATTTAACGGACGAAACTGATTACTGGGAAATGAGAGAAAACGGGTATGTTAGTTTTTCTGTGACACTCCTAAATCCTGTTTCAAAACACTGGCACTTTTTCATTTCTGCGAAACTATTATCGACAATGAAGATCGGTAAAGTTTCTAAGGAAATTATTATTTTGAATGATTGCATCCAAAGGGGACTGCCGATCGATATTGGATCAATAATTGTGAAGTTGGTTTTAGGCCTGATCGTTCATGGATCAACTTATAGGCTTGGACACCCTTCAACAATTTTCTCACTTTGCAGTCAGTTCCAAGTGTCTTATGAAAATTGGGAAAAGGTACTTTTACCTTGGAAGCCTTTGGACTCAACTGAGAGATTCCCAGCTTTTGAAGATGAAAATGACATGGCCATTATAGTAGATCAATCATCTCAGAATTCACTGTTAGTTCAACCCTTAATTCCTGAAAAGTCTCTGGTGATCCTACACAGAATTAAGAAATTGGAGAAGGAGGTACAAAATGTCATGAATGCAATTAATAATATCTCTGATTTCTTCGATCATCTAGACTGGAGGATGAAAGAGCATTTTGATCATTCTAGACATTTAAAAGATAGTTTGATACGACTGATGAGGAGGATAAAATTAATAGAAGAGGATTCCACTGAAGAATTTCCATTCCAACCCTTCTACAACCTCTTCGTTCATGTGCAATCAATGGGTGATCTCAGAGGAGAATCTTGTATTGAATCTGAAGAATAGTAGATTTATATTACTATATATCTGTCTATCTATGTATTTTGATTTGAACTATGTAATTTTCTTTGCTTTAGAATTATTCTTTTAGATCTCAGTATAATTGAGACTAAGCATAAGATGTTTTGTTTTCAGCGTTTTGAGTATTGTGGCTTGGATTACGATGTTGAATTAATGTGTTGAGGTTGAGAAAATACCAGACTTAGGTGTGTTATGTAACGTATATTGTACCCCTTAGAATTTATATATAAATGTGATGTTTTTTGTTGTGAATATAAATGTGATGTTTTGTGTTGCGAAAGTTTATATGTGCTAAGTACATCATTTAGTTACTTAAAATTATGTTTATAATGATTAAACGGATGTTGTTTAGGCTTGGAATTGATCAAAATCGTAAAAATCTAAAATTTGGACAAAATTAATAGAGCTCGCCGACGGCACCCTCGAAGCCCCCCCCGAAGCCCGCCGATGGTGGATTTTTCCCGAGACTTAGGATTTAATTCCAATAGAGCGCGCCGACGGCCCCATCAACCCCGCCGACGGAGAGCTTGCAAGAAAATACCTTTAACCATGATTTTGACCGGTCAACCACCACTATTCATCATCCCCTTCCTCCTAAAAATGTAATTTTTGACCTAGGGCTAGCGAGATCTTGGATTGGGAGGCGATTTCAAGAATTTTTGACACCGAATTTGTTCATCTCTAGGTAAGCGCTTCACTCCAAGTTAAAATATTTGATTTTCACCATGGATTTCTTCCACATTGAGGAGATCCAAAAATTTTGAGATTGTGAATAAAATATTGGGAAGAAATTCATGGATCTTAGTGTTGAACTCTTAGAATTACTATTGGAAGCCATTCTTTGAATATTTAAATTATATTTAGGAATTTTTCTATAATTTGATTAGATTGAAATGGCTCCACGACAAAAGAGACGGGTTGAGTTCGACGAGTCTCGCTTCTTCAATGCCATGGCTCAAACAAGATTTACTTTAGTATTTAAAGGAAAGAAGTGTATACAAGATCGAGTTTTTGAGAGCCCTGGTGGAAAAATTGAACGAGTTATTATCGAGCGGAGGTGGGAAAACTTTTGTTACACCATCAATAAAGCTGATGCAAATGTGGTGAAGGAGTTCTACGCCAATGTAATCTATTCTGAAGATGGAATCATTCAAGTGCGTGGATTTCGTGTTGAATTTACTGTCACCCGCATCAACACCTTTTACAAAGTCCCAGACCCTTATAGCTACCACTATGAATCCCTTAGTACAATGGAAGGCCCTCTGAATGATGTGATCAACTTTCTCACTGATGGGAAAGGAACGTGGAAGATTAAACAACGAGAACGGGTAAATTTTTCGGCATCCATGTTGAATGCCACCTCTAAGGCGTGACATCATTTTATTTCTTCTACTCTGTTACCGACTTATCACCTTCATGAGGTAACTAGAGATAGAGCTATTCTGAATTTCTGTATTTAGAATAACTACACTCTAAATATGAGGAGAATTATACTTAAGAATATATTGACTACGATAAGGAGTGAAACAAGTGGAGGGCTAGGACATCCTGACCTTATTTTTACACTTTAACAACTTTCTGGAGTGGAAGCTGGAGATGAAGAATGGTTTTACCCTATGAAGCCCATTAGTAAAGCCAATTTAAAGACTTATGAATCCCATGAGAAATGGAGAACTGGAAGTAGGAGTGAAGAACCTTCTACTAGTAGAGATATCCACCTTCTAGTTCCCCTACCCTAACTAACTTGATGAATGAGTTGACCTTGCAGCGGAAAAGTATAGAATTAATAAATGAAAGGATTGGAGGTTTAGAACGTCGACATGATTACGATAGTGAGTACCTTCAAAGGCATTCAGATTTTGATAACTTATTATGAAGCTCAGGCTCGACACTATAGAGGTGAGCCTGATGTTACTTTTCCTGAGTGCCCGCAATACACTCAATATCAGCCCGATCCACCTGTTGATCAAGGCGATGAAGACATAACTTAGGATTTTCTTAGGATTTTGATATTTAGGATTTTGATATTTAAATGTAATTGATGTATTTATATTTGTACTTTTATTTCTGTGATCTTTTTGTAATAGAAGTGGATGTTTATGTGTATTTGGACTTTCATTTTTATCATGTCATGATTCTTAATTTTAAATAAAGTTAGTGTGGTAGTTAAATTTGCATGTTTAGTATAATAGTTGTTGAGTAGTATTTGGTGGATTGTAATGTAATTTGATTTTTATTTTTGCATTTTAATTTTAATTGTTTTGTTTATTATTAGGAAATTAGGAAATGTGGAAATGTGGTGCTTGTTTAATGTTTTAGTTTTATACTTATTTCAAAATTTCATTACCCAGAAATTTCTCTAACGATTTATATGTGTAGAAAGCTCCTCATATTATAAACCAGGTGAAGTAGAAATTTGAGAAGGCCTGCAAAAATTTCAGAATGATGAAAATGCCTACAATACTGAGGTATGATTTATATTTATAGTTTTTCTTTCCATCTGTATTATTTCATATTTAAAAATTTAAGTTTGGGAGAGGGAAGAAAAAGATTAACTATTAGATGTCCTCTATTTAATTATTTTCAAAAATTATTAATAT
>NW_018250383.1:38235-38909 GCF_001263595.1 Phalaenopsis equestris | reverse complement strand
CTATTTAAATATTATGGTAGATTTAAGGAAATATTTTTTTAATGAAAATTAATTTTATAACTTAAGATATTTAGTATAAGAGAATAAAATTATAGTTAATTATTGAAAGTAAAGGAAACTATAGTTTGAAGTATTAAAAATCTGGAAATTCATTTGAGAAGAAAAGATTGTGATTCAATGATGTGAAAACTATGAATATTTATAAGGTAAGAAATGCTTTGAGTTTCAAATTTGGGGAAAGAAAAGTGAAGTTCAAAATCATTAAAGGCTATCCAGATATAGTAATCCTCACTTGAAAAAGGAAAAAAAAAGGATTGAAACAATCCCTGAAAATAAAAGAAAAATATATAAGGTTGAAAGCAATCCAAATGAAAAAGAGAAAAGAAAGAAAAAAAATTATGGAAGTGAGGAGAAGCTTGAGGATATGTCTAATCAAAAATTGGTTTCACTGGACCTACCTAAAGGGAAAACCTAAATACATTCCAGAACTTATATTTATGGGATAGATCTTTTACTAATAGAGTTATCATGAAGTTCCTATCATTTGAATATTCTAAGTGACTTAATATTGCAACATATAGTCATTCTTGAAATGAATAGAAGACTAGAACTATTAAACTTGATGACTAGATAATCTTGTGGCTACAGAGTTAATTCAATTACTTGAATTTTTT
>NW_018250383.1:33052-38099 GCF_001263595.1 Phalaenopsis equestris | reverse complement strand
ATTTTCATACCTATTTTACACTATTTTTGATGATATTGCACTTTAAAGAAAGGTATTTTTGATGTTTTGTTGCAGGAATCATGAATTAGGGTCATTGGAGCAAAAAGATGCAAAAAGAAGTGAATTTGGAGCAAAAAGGACCAAAATGTGCAGAATTAAACTAGGGCGCCAACGGAGCCATCGACCCCGCCGACGGCGAGATTTTCCCGAGACTCCAGAATTAATTCATTAAGAGAGTCCGCCGATGGCGCCCTCTAGGTCGCCGACGAGGTGAGCTCGGAGGTTATGCCCAATCAGGCTTTGGATAAGGCTAAATTTTGAAGGGATGCTTAGGCAACTCTTGGGAAAGCTCATCCACAACTTTAAAAGACTGTTTTGGCCTAAAATTGAAGAGCCTAGAAGTCAGAGAAAGAGAGTTCCTGGAGGTTAGAAAGGTTCTAATAGTGTGTAAAAATTGTGAGAAATTCTTCAAGAGATTGTAAGAGTGGAGGGAAAGTGAGAGATTTCTTTCTCCTTACTGCTTCAAAGAAGAATTATGTGTGCTGTAGAAAAAGGAAGTGATTCAGAGGAACTTCAAGGAGTTTTCTTGGGGAGAAATTAGAGATAAGTTTATCTACTTGTAGTTTGTATGACTTTAATTTTATATATAATTCTGAGTTTTGTTGTGTTTTCCCCATGAGGTTGTGTTTTCCCCATGAGATCTTTTGTGTTTTCCCCATGAGATCTTAGTAGTTTTCTTTGTCTTTCTCCTTGTCTTGAGATTTGTGAAATGGTGATTTGAATTGGTGAAGCCAGAAATTGTGATGGGAAATTGTGATGGTCTTTTCACTTTGATCTTAATTACTTTCAATCTGGCCAATTGATTTGTTAAAATATGTTGAGTTTTACAACTAAAGTGACTATTACATCCAAGATTTAGTGAGGTCAAAGCCCTTGAAAGTTGGGTGCAAATAAATAGGGAAATAATATTATCGGGCGTAGAATTGGAGATTTTCAGAGTGACAGACTAAAATCCCCAATTCGGTCCTATTTTTTAGGTGTTGAAGTATAGATGTTAGCCCTCAGGCGAGGGGAACGTGAGAGCTCCGAAGTGAGAGTCGTATCCTCCCAGCCTAGCTGTAGATTCAATAAACAAGCGTAGGATTAGTCAATGTTCTTTATGCCTGGACCAAAGGGTAAGAAATAGGTATGCTCCTATTTGGCACAATATAATTTGAACTGATTCACGTTATTCATTCACTATAATTTCTTGACAAGGAGAATGTTACTTTTTTATATATTGAATATCACATTCGTACCTTCATTAGTATACTTAATTATTTAATAGTAATTAAAATTACATATTTATTTCAATTGTCTATTAGTGATAGATAAGCAAACTGAACTTCGTTGTTGTGATTAAATTATTACTTTTCTAAAATCTTAATTCGTAGTTCTAAACTTACTTCCTATGGGATTAATATGTAGGACTCCATTAGAGCCCTATATTATTTGAGCGATATGTATACTTGCATTGATAAGTGTGACAGTGTGACTTTTATTTATTACGTCCATATTTATCTTATATTTTTAAGCATATATAAAGTCGCGGTCAGTAGTTTAGACTTGAAGTTTTATTGAAGGATGAGGGGATTTTTCCTAATCTTTCCGTTCATTTTAGTGTGATATACATTCTTTGAAGATGGATTTCAGTGGAGAGAACAAGAAAGAAGAAGGATCCAAGTGCAACTGAGTGAGTAAGGAGATATTTAGAGTGTTTCAAAGTGTGAATGGTATTGTAATTCCAACATTCTCATAAAGGAGATAAGTTTTATTGGATTTGTGGGATTCCTTTGGTTTTTATCCATAAAATTTTTGTTTGTGTTACTTCTCATTTATAAGATCATTATGTTCGTATTTTCCAATATGATTTGTAAATAATTTTCTCATTTCTCCTTTGAATTGACATTGCAGGACTGATAGGATTAATTTTTTTTGTGTAATTCGTATCAAAATTCATATGTAGTGTTAGTGTTGAGTTAACTTTGAAAACATAACTTACAATCTTCTTGACTAGTAGAAAAAATTAATTTCATCGTGAGCTATGAGATTCAAAAGAATTTTAGTGGAATGATCAAGTAACCACATGGATTTAGGGAAATAGAGATATTACCTCTAGATTTATGCAAACTTATACAAATAAATTGAATCTTCAGTTGTTCACTGGAATTAGGAAACTAAAATAGTTTACTAGCCAAACATTCTTAGACACCCCTGAGCAGAAAAAGAAGTGTGTCCTATTTGACGCCTTACTTTTGAATCAAAATTTTAAACCTATAATTGCAAGATTGATCCAAATGAAAATTCCTTTTTGCCTAAATACTCTGTTGAAATGTCCACTTCATTAGCATAAGTTTTTAATACTTCAAAAAATTAGGATAGTCATTTTACATTAAACCACTTGTTTGAACATTCAGGCTAGGACCAAAATCAGTAGGCTAGAACATCTTTCATTTTGGGATTTAACTTGTTTCTTATTGGATGGATGCATGAAACTCAGTTCCATATATTAATTATACGACATGTATAATTGTATAACTTGTCGGAGCTTCGTAGCACTTGGTTTGTATGACAATGTACCCCACAAACATTGACTTTTCCTAGACTCCAAAAGCTCCCTCCTTACAGCTCCCGACTCCGGCTTCTGTGGTCTATAGACCTCATCACAGCTCACCACTATAGCCTACATGACCAACTAAAGCCTATATAGTTCGCAGCTCGTGCAGCTCCCGACTCCGACCACCCCCTACAACCTACGGGCGTAATCACAGCTCATCATTATGGCCTATGCCGCCAACTACTGGCTATGTTGCTCACAGCTCGTGCAACTCCCGTCCCCGGCGCCGCAGCCTATGGATGTCAACATAGCTCACCACTACGACCTACATGACCAACTAAGATCTTTGAAGTCCACAGCTTGTGCAACTTCCAATTTCGATCTCTGCAGCCAATGAATGTCACACAACTAACTACTAAGGCTTATGTGGTCAACTATAACCTAAATGGCTTACTGCTCGTGCAGCTCCCAACTCATATTTCTACAACCTACAAACATCATCACAGCTCCTCGCTACGATTTATATGAAGAACTACGACCTACGTGGCCCATAGCTCATTCAACTCCCAATACCCAGTGTCTACAGCCTGTCGGCACAAACCCTTTATAGCACACATCTAATTATAGTGTATAAGATAATAGTAGAGAGTTTGGCAAAGCTCTAAGGGGTGGTTGCGCCCCTTGGCTCTACCATTGCATACATTCCACAAAATTCTAATGTATTTATTTATACAACACCTAACATTCATATTTAAATGCCTGCCATTCAAATTTTTAATATCACATTAATAATATTATTATCACATGATCTTTCTTATAGTAAAATTCACATTTTCATGTATAAATTTTCATCGACCAATTTATTGTAAGCATAAATATGAAATTTTTTAGAAAAGTCTAGTCTCTATATAAATTTCCCAAATCTAAACATTTTCTTTTGAGTGAGATTCCAGCATCGGATATTTGGATACGAGAGAAAATCTCAGATCACCATGCCACTGACTCATTCCTAAACTGAATCCAAACTTCGAACTTATCATTTTGGACAATTTTCTACACGCAAGTACTTTATCCAAAAAAATAGATTCCTTGAAAGCAGAATGACAGTTGAAAGTTGGTGGACTTCCAAAACAAAGCAACGAAAGTCAGAAACTTCGAGGAAACCACAAGGTGCAAGGAAGGCACCTATCCCCATCCCCGCACCCAAAGGCAAAAGCAAAGAATCCTTTCCACAACAAAAGTATCAACGCAACAAAAGTATCAAGAACCATATTAGAGAGCGAGAACAAAGCAAATGACCTGCATTAAGCTCCTTGGCTGTCTCCATCCCCAACACCATTCGGCCAAAGACTACACCCTCATGGCTCTCATGGTTGTCGCCATCCTCTTCGGCCTACGAATCCTCACCTATATCATTGCTCGCTGCGTGATAAGCCGGCGACAACCGCCAGAATCCAGAGCGTTTGCCGATCATGAGTTTGAAATGCGGGTGGCGAGCGCTGCACTTACGATTCACCGCAATCAAGAGTGGAGGAGGCAGGCCGTGGAAGCGGCCGAGGTGCCGTCGGCTGCTGATGGCGAGTGGCAGAGCAAGCTTGTTATTGCGGCAGGGTGCGACCGTGTGTCTTATATAGCTCACCCTCGCCCGTTCACCGCAGAGGTATAATTGATGAACTGATTTGGCGCAATTTAATTACTTATAATTGATTCTTCGGATTAATGCAAACATGTTTGAATTATTTTGATTGTTGGCGCCGAAGATCATTTCCTTGTAAAATAGGTAGAATGTAGTTTTATAGGAGTCAAAATGCCTTTTTTTCATATGTAGGCATTTATATTCATACTGCCCAATTCTGATGCCTTAACATATCTAACATCTAAATCTTGTTTTTCATATTTATGCCACCAAAATCATACATATCACATTAAAAATATAATCACTTTTAACTTATAAAAAATGAAATATATCTTATCATGCATAAGTAAGATTGTATTGTGTGTGTGTGTGTGTGTGTTTAGCCGCCCGCTCGCAGGCAGATTTCTAGGGTTTATAGCATCAAGAATTCCTACGATAACATATACAGCAATGGCGCTCTCGGGACCTTCCTCCGGCGTCAGCACCCTTGCGTTTGTTGCCCGCGCGTCAGCTTTTACTTTCGGCTTTGTCTACGGTAGCGCGAAGCTCTCCTATCTACTGGCCAAGGCGAAGTCTCAGTGAAAATCAGAGGAAAAGAAGGCACTTAAATTGTGATGATTCTTACAAGCAATCGTAGTTGTTTGTGTTCATTTTTCTTTCTACCTTAAGGCACTAATTTTTTGGTTAGCAGAAAGGCACTGCTGCTTCATGAGTAGTGCTGTAAACCTTTCAATCAAATCTTGAATACTTAATATTTCCTCACAAAATAATGCTGATCACATTGCAATACATACATACATATATATATATATATA
>NW_018250383.1:19145-32908 GCF_001263595.1 Phalaenopsis equestris | reverse complement strand
TATATATATATATATATTGCACATAAATCATCCATTTTCGTTTCATTGAGAAATTTTTAGAGCTCGTTCATATGTTACCACGAAATTTTTATTTCTCAGCCACGAACCTCAATTCAAATTCAAATTTAAGATCTTCTAACATCTGACTTTCATAAATTTTTAGTTAAATTTAGCATCTCGATAATATGAGCAAATGACATTTAATGTGATCCAATTCAAGTCCAAAAATCTTGAATACTTAATATTTCCTCCCATGAAATTTTTATTTCTCAGCCACGAACCTCAATTCAAATTCAAATTTAAGATCATCTAATATCTGATTTTCACAAATTTTTAGTTAAATTTAGCATCTCGATAATATAAGCAAATGACATTTAATTTGATCTAATTCAAGTCGAAATAAGTCCAGATCAAACAATTAAAATATAGTCGAACAATTTTATGCGGTAATTGAAAGGTGAAACGATTTAAAGATTTAGCATATTTATAATCAAATACTAGTGAATTGTTTTGAGTAGATTAGACTCAATGATTATTTTTTTAATATAACCCCAAGGGAATTTTATTAAAATCAGCAAAAAAATACAAAAAATTGACTTGACGTTCTGGCATAAACAAATACAACCCACACAAAAAGAAAACCTATAGACCCTCCACCGCATCATACAAGTCACACAAAAATTTAAAAAAATACACACATGGAACTCCACTAACAGAATATGTATCCAACAAATCACCATGTAAAAAAAAATATAGAGTTAAACAGGTGAAATCTTAAAAACAAAATACAAAGAAGCTTTATTATAATTTAAAATAATAATAATAACATTATCTACCATGGCCACTTTATGCTTCATTTCATTCTTGAACATCCAAAGAAGCCAAAATACAATAAGAGGAACAATATAAAAAAATTTAGCACCCATCTGTTTCTAATCATGAATACAGCTCATAAATTACAGACAAGGAAGTCTCAACCCGATCATGATTACTGTTAACAGATCATGAGTATTGTTAATAGATCCTTCACAAGTGTTCCTATCAAAGAAATAATAGCAAGATTCCAAACAACTTTGGAGAAGCTGCAATTATTTAAATTTTGAAATATCATTAGTAGGAATGATCTTGTGCAGAAATTTCCAACAGAAGAAGGATTGAGAATGTTTGATCCAAGAATTCCGAACCCAACTCAAATCTTGTTCTTGAACTTTTTTGAAAGAGTTAGCAAAAGTTTTAGAGATAGAATCCTTATCAAATCTATAATCTTCTCTTTATCATGAGATCCAATTTGAATGCGAACATGGAAATATAATATGCATCATTATGACCTATAATATTATCCAACACTCAAGCATTTCAGTAGGAATCCCTCCAACATTCAACAATTGTAAAATTAATATTAAAAAGACAACCATAAGAATCAGCATGAGCACCTTTCCCCAACAAATCATCATACCAAAAGCTACATTTCCCATCACCATATCCCAACATAACAGCTCCTCAATATCTCTAAACACATTTAGCACTTCTTTCCAAATAATCGAATCTTTAGCATTATCAGTAATAGTGAGAGGATGTTTATTTGCACGATAGCCTTCATAAAAAAAACCGAAAGAGAATTACAAGCACGAAGCTGCAACCAAAGTTTCATGAAATTGATTTTCATAGTGTATTTAAAACTTTTAAAACCCGAACTATCAGCCTTAATTGGTTTATAGAGCTTAGACCATCTTCTCCAATGATTCTTACGATCCTTATCACCCCAAAGGAATTTATTAACAATATTTTCCAACCTTTTCCAAATACTAACATGGACCTCCATAATTTGCATAATGTAAAGAGGAATTGGAGTAAAAATACTCCTTATAAAGGTAATTTTAACCTCATAGAATAGGAAATCATTTTCCTATGACATAATTTGTTTATTGACCTTGCAATCGAGTTCACAAATAAATAATTTCATTTATTTCCTTTATCCATCATAAACCCAAATAAAGCTTAGGAAATTCACTTTTAGCACAACCCTTAAAGTCTTGGATCTGTTTTTTCTTACCAAACGAAACTGTTATTGCACAATACAAATTACACTTAGAGAGATTGAAACCGAACCCAAAAGTTTCTTGAAAATGATCCAAAACTATCCATAACTGTTTAATGGATTGATTGTTAGCAATACTAAAAACTACCAAATTATTGGTATAAACAAGATGAGAGATCATATAGTTTCTTTTATCAACAAATTCATACAGGGATATTTTTTAAACTTAAAATTCAAAGCTTTAGAGAGATAGTAAAAATTATTCGCTAAGATCATCCTTATAATATTACAAGAAGCCATATTAAATCTTATAGCTTTCAGCATATCCATAATAAACTACCATCTCATTTTATAATAAGTTTTTTGATGTCCATCTTAAAAACAACATTGCCACCTCTACCATTCCTATCAATATCAAGGATCAAATCCTAAGTAATAAGATCATCATCACAATATCATTTTCCTTTAATAAAAGAGGTTTACTGATTACAAATGACCTTAATGAGATGAGGCTGAATTCTGCTCAATATTATCTTAGAGAAGATTTAGAAATCATAGTATTTAGGCTAATAAGCCTATAGGCATCCTTCCTTAATTTTAGGAATTAACATAATATATATTTAAATCAGTTTGACAACTTTATACCATTAAATAATTTCTAAATACCAATAATAACCTCACCCTTCACCACATCCTAGCAGTTCTTATAGAAATCAGCAGAGAAAACATCTAGTTCGGCAGTTTTACTGCCATCAAAGCCATCAATAGATATTTTAGTCTCATCCTCATTAGGGGCCAATGCTAAGTTAATATTATTAATATAATTATGTTTATCCATCAGGACATCACTGCCAAGTAAATTTGAGAAAAATTGAATACCATCTTCTTCAATTTCCTCAATGTGATGAATATAGCCTACTTGATTTTGTTAATAACAT
The DNA here is from genome assembly GCF_001263595.1 of Phalaenopsis equestris. NCBI lineage: Eukaryota > Viridiplantae > Streptophyta > Magnoliopsida > Asparagales > Orchidaceae > Phalaenopsis > Phalaenopsis equestris. The sequence goes on along the minus strand of NW_018250383.1, from coordinate 29,932 downwards.
TATTCATCCCCATTTTTTCTTAAAGGCATGAAAATAAGTTGTACTCCTATCACCATCAACATACAAGATACCTCACAGCCTTTTGACTTAAGAAAGACTCCTCCAAAGCTATAGCATAGTCCAACTCCTCTTGAGCAATCAATTTAATTTCAAACTCAATTTGCTCATTGTGTAAATCAATCTCCAATTTCTTAAAATTACTTTTATCATTATAAAACACAACATGAAAGTTACCAAATACATCCCAATTCCACTTTTTCAAATTAATAGCCAAATTTGTATGTAAGTTCCACAGTTTGTACCCAACATTACCAACACACCCAACTTTTCAATTGTCACTCACAAATTGTTTGAAAAGAGTGGGTCAAACTTACATATTCAAGAATCTAAAATGATATTTCAAAAGTTTCTTACTAATCTTAACACACAGCAAGAGATGAGCATGATCAGACCCATTACAAGCTAAATGATAAAATTTAGTCATAGGGAAACAGTCATCCCACCAGAAATTAAAAACAAATCTATCAAGCCTTTTAAAGACATTGCCTCTAGACTAAGTAAAAGGATTACCATAATACCTCAATAAAAAAGTCTTTCATCAAAAAGAGCACCAGAAAAATCAACTAATAAATTTAAATTTGGAGGATAACCTCATTTCTTCTCTTCAGCAAAGGAAATCATATTGAAATCACTCCCAAAAATCCATGACTCAATGATATTAGAAGTTAGCCCAATTAAACTACCCCATAAATCCAATCTATCATCTCTAGAACAACCAACATAAACCATAGTAACAAATAAGAGCAATTCTCCTAACTGACTCTGACATGAAAAATCTAAGAATGATCTTCCATAACATTCACCTCCAAAGAATTTCTCCAAAGGATCCATAATGTGTTATTAGAATTAGAAAATAACTTAAAATTCCAAGCTTTCTATGGAATTTATCATTATTGTGAACGACCACTAATGGTTCAAGAATACAAACAAATTTTATTTTAAGAGAATTGACAATACTTTTCAATCTAATAGAGGCATTTACTTTGGCAATTCCTCTTATATTACAAAAAAGGAAGTTTAAAATCAGTGACAAACTTTGATCTTTAAATGCTCTTAAGAGTCAAAGTAAAATATTTATGCACTTCTCCCAATCTCTATTGGCATGTAATTGAGCAACCTCAGGATTAACATAATTGAGCTATTTGATACATTTTAACTTACTTTTCTTAATCTTTTGAACCAACCATTCTACCTACAATTTTTTTCTAGATTGAGCTAATATATTATCTAACTCAAGCTCATCACAAACACTTTTATTATTGTTATGATTTTCCTCTGTTCCACCTCTTCCTTACAACTCCTCTGAATCAACTTATTTTAGACTTTCCTTTTTTCGAGCTTCCACATTTCTGTTATAGAATTATGAAAGGCAACATCAACCCTTGCTTCCTTAAGAGAACCTGTTAAGTGAGCAACATCAGCAATATTTTTGTTCTGATTAATATCTTTTTGAATTCCTCTAAACCCATTAACATTAGAAATAATCCCCACATTTTCCTCTTCTTTTTTCTTATTAATTAATCCTTTATCCAACTTCAAATCTTCTCCCCTAACAATAGATTTCTTCTCATAATTATAATTCTCTCTGAATCTTCCCAATTCCGGGTGAGCGACATATGAACTAGTTTTATTCTGCCCAAACATTCCACAATTATTGCAATAACAAGGAGAAAACTTCATTTTCACACTTTGCAGGTGACCAGTTGTAGAATTCCTAATCCAAATAGAGTCATAAAAAGGTGGGATAACGTCTCCTAGATAACGTCTCTTTCCACCACAACTCTGGGAACCAAGGGTCTAGAGCAATTGAAGGTAGCATGGTCAATTTTCAAAGAAGTTCCATATATATTACCCAAGGAATATCAAACTTTCACGTTAAACAAATGAAGTTTTAAACCTAGAAAATGAAACCAGACAGGGACAACTGGTAGCTCTTTTTTAGGATTGAAATTAATAGTCCACTTCAAGATTTTCATATTAACCTTCTCAATTTGTAAATCTTTCCTTTAAAAATATTATATAATCAATCTCTTTTCCAAATGAATCAAAAGATGCCTCCCATCGATCAACCAAATACTTTACTTATAATTAGTTTTAATTCTCCAAAGAATTTAAGAATCACCACCAATATTGGATGAGCAAAAGTAAATTTACCCACCAAAATATTTTTAAGAGGCTCAATCAAGAGATTAGTATCCTTATCTTGCAAAAATAGAGTTGGCTTATCATTCTTTCTCGCAGCCTTCTCCAAGAGCCCTGTGGATGAGCAATCCATCAAAAGTTCTTTATACTGAGATGGAAAAAGGGAATTAGCCACATTATTGCTTACAGAGATTTGATTACATGTTTATGATACACCTAAAATATATAATGTTTTTAAACACATTTTTACATCTATTTTTGAAATATTGCGCTTTAATGAAATATATTTTTTGTATTTTTCTTGTAGATACAGGTAAAAATGGTGAAAAAATCCTAAAGGAATGAAAAATGATCAAATTTGGAGGAAAAAATGTGAAAAATGTGCAAAAGAGTTTTGGCACCTAAGCGCCAGATCCGGAGCTTAAGCACCGGTTAAACAAAGAATGCCGCGCCTAAGCACCAGAGGTCCCGCACTTAAGCGCCAGTGGCAGTTATTGGACGAGTAAATTTAGTTTCTATGAATTTTAAAGAGGTTTTTGAGGCACCCATTAGCTTAATAGGTCGTTATAACCACCATGAACAAAAATTATCATGAAAGGATGCATCTTTTGGGGAAATACATTGAATATAGACATATTTTGAAGAGAAACCAAAACACCTTTTGGAAAATTATAACAGAAAGAGGAGAGGACTTAGAAAAGAGTCCTGAAAGTATTGGAAAGTTTTGAAAGTTCTCATTTGGGGAGTTAGTTCGGAGAGATTTTCAGGCACCACTTTTACTTTTATTTTATCCTTTTTGTTATTTTATTTTGAGTGATTGTAAAGAGAAGAGAATCAAAAGAACTTCAAGAGTTTGGTAGAGGACTTGAGATAAGTTTTTATCTTTTTGTTTTGAGACTAGTTTTGGTTTTAATTGAGGATTGTTGTTGGTTTGACAATGATTTCTTCTTTTAAACTAAAGTGTGGTTTTGTTTTCTTCATGGATTCTGAGTAATTTTCCTTAACTTTCTTCTTAAAATGATAAGTAATTAAGTTTTAGATGGAATTTGTGGAAAGTATTGATCTTCAATGATGGAAGAAGTTGTGCTGATTGAAATCCATGAACTTCATTTACTTCTTGATTTGGCCAATCAAGATGTTATTATTAGTTGTGAGAACTTGTAAGAACTGAGCTGGTATTATCTCAGTCAACAATTGGAAAGAATCACATATGAGGTTATGAATGAGAATATAGTTCATATGATTGAGTGCAAATAAATAGGGAAATATTCATTGAAGGGTGTAGAGTTAGAGCAATTTAAAGTGACAGGTTAAAGCCCCCAACTTGGTTTATTGTTTTAGGTTCTGATACAAGATGTTAGCCTTCAGGTGGAGGGAATCGAGGGAACTCTAGAGTGAGAGCTTGTATCTTCCCTGCCTAGCCGATCTTCAGAACTATTCAAACTTTAAATTAGCTAATATTCTTTATAACATCTCTAGTAAGGATAGAAAATATTATTGCTCCTATTTGGCACAACATAATTTGCATACTTCCACAACAGAATTCTTATACTTATTAGTGATTCTTAACAAGAAGAAATTTTTTTTTATATTTAGTGCTTTTCTTCTACTAAAACTCTAGTTATTTTTTTAAATTATTATTGTTCTTTCAAAATATTAAAAATACCAAAAATATTTAAATTATCATTACTGCGAAAATGATCTTTAGTTTAGATAATTATCTTTTTACTAAAAATAGAAAGTTTGTTGTTCAATAGTGCATATAGATACGTATAAAGTCCTATATTACTTGATAATGATACGTATACTTGCGTAGTATCCCAATATATATAATATCCCACTTGCGTAGTATCCCAATATATATAAATTAGAAGTTAAATTCTTATTTTTCTTCAGGATCAAGTTTTTGGTTTTGTTGCAAAGTAAAGAAATAAAAGTGAAATATAATCTGAATTATTATTATACAGTGCATATTGGCAGTATCCAGGGATTAAGTTTTTGGCACCGTTACAGGGGAGAAATTGATTTTAAAAGCAAATTTCTATTTTTAGAAAGTCTTATTTAAACTTTAAATTATCTTATATTATCTTATTTTGTTTTGTTTATCTTATTTTATTTTATTATATGTTAGTGTGTGCGTAGTTCAGGTTCTGAAAGACTAGTGCCCTACGATTCTGAATTAAAAAGAACTATTAGAAAAATCAGAAAAACTAAAAAAAATATAATTTTTTTATCCAAATGATATCAAATAATCAGTTTGGGGGATCACCAACTGAAGATCCAAGTTTACATCCTGCCAATTTTTTAGAATTGTGCGCTACATTTAAATACGATAGTGTATCAGATGATGCTTTTCTCACTTAGGGATAAAGCTAAGATGTGTTTGAATTTGTTAGCACCTAGATCTATCAGAACTTAGGGTGATTTAGCATAAAAATTCCTTGAGAAATATTTTCCACCATAAAAAAACTACAAAGCTTAGAAATGATATTACATCTTTTAATCAGTTTGAAGGGGAATATATTTATGAATCATGGGAAAGATTTAAAGAAATCTTAAGAAAGTGTCCACACCATGCTATACCAGATTGGTTAATAATTCAAATATTTTATAATGGATTAGTTGGATCTTTTATATCAATTATCGATGTCGCTGCTGATGGTTCATTGATGTTAAAACCATTTCATGACGCTTATGCTTTAATTGAAGAAATGGCTACCAATAATTTTCAATGGCCTTCTAAGAGGGTAAATCCTAATAAAGTAGCCAATATTCATGAAACTGATGCATTTACCATGTTAGCAAATCAATTTGCTGCAATTTCAAGGAAGTTAGACCAATTTGGAATGAATTTTTCTCAACCAATTTTTATGATTGAAGAGAATTCATTAGGCCAAATGGTGGATTCTCAAGCATCATTAAAAACTTTGAATGTCATAAATAATAAGCAAAATAACCCATATTCAAATTATTATAACTCAGGTTGGAAGAACGATCCCAACTTTAACTGGAATAACAATTCAGGTCATAATCAGCAATGGGGGAACAACCAAGGAAACCCATTGGGAAACTAGAAAAAAAAAGCGAATAGTAATTATAGATCTACTTATCCTTGATGTTTCAGCTGTAAAACACAATTTAAGGAGAAGAAGTTGTCTATAGAAGAAGTGGTGTAACAAATGGAAAATCATTTACAAAGTTAAGGAGCTAAAATTAGAAATATTGAGAATCAACTTGAGCAAATAACAAATTCATTAAGTAAAAGATTCCAAGGAACACTTCCTAATAATACTAAATCAAATCCAAAAGACCAAAATAAAAAATAAGTAAAAGCTATTAAACTTAGAAGCGGAAGAGAGTAGGAAGGTCGGGTTCAAAAAAAATTGAAGTAGAGAGAGAAGAAATTGAAGAATCAAAAGAGGACGCTCCAAAAGATTATGGGAGACCTATTTCTCCACTAAAAATTGATTTGAAAAAACCACCACCTCCATTTCCTCAAAGACTTCTTCAGTTGAAGTTGGATAAACAATTTTCAAAATTTCTTGAAATATTTAAGAATCTTACAAATATTTAAGAATTTGCCGAAGCCTTATTTAAGAAGCTTACAATTAATATTCCATTTGCCGAAGCCTTAGAACAAATGTCGAGCTATATAAAGTTTATGAAGGATATTCTTAACGGGAAAAGAAAATTTGAAGATAATGAGACTGTTGCACTTAGTGAGGAGTGCAGTGCGACAATTTAGAAGAAGCTTCCTGAAAAGCTTAAAGATCCTGGTAGCTTTACGATTCCATGTGCAATTTGAGATAGATTTTATGGGAAAGCTTTATGTGATTTAGGTGCAAGCATTAACATTATGCCATTATCAATATTTAAAAGATTGGGATTAGGATAAATAACCCCTACTACTGTAACTCTGCAGTTAGCAGATCGTTCGATAACATACCCTAAAGGAGTTATAGAAGATGTCCTAGTGAAAGTGGATCAATTTATCTTTCCTGTTGATTTCATTATGCTAGATATGGAGTAAGATAAAGAGATACCTATCTTTTTGGGGAGACCTTTCCTAGCCACAGGAAGAGCAATGATAGATGTGCAGAAAGGGGAATTAACAACGCACGTCAATGATCAAACTTTTACTTTTAACATTTCAAAATCAATGAAATACCCTGCAAAAGGTAAAGATAATAAATGTTATAGGATGGATGTTATAAGATATCTAAGTGAATGCCATTTTAGAACTACTTATGAAGAAAAATCTGAGGAAAAAGATTTGGAACAGGAGCAATAAGAGGAATTAAATCAATGTGAACATCTTTTTAAGGAAAATTCAAACTATGTTCGAGAAAGTTTTGAAGTTTTGGAAATGATAGACAAAGATAAATCATTTTGTTCATCTATTGAAAAACCTCCAGAACTAGAGTTGAAGTTACTTCCTGATCATTTAAAATATGCCTTTTTAGGAGATTTCTCTGCTTTACCAGTTATAATTTTCTCAAAATTAATGATGGAAGAAGAAGAAAGGCTGATGTAAATTTTGAAAAATTTTAAGCAAGCCTTTGGATGGACAATTGCTGATATTAAAGGAATCAATCCTTTAATTTGTATGCATAGAATTCATATGGAAGAGAAATGCAAACCCAGGGCTGATTCTCAAAGGAGATTGAATCCTGTTAGAAAGCTGTTAAGAAAGATTTTAAAGTAGTTAGATGCCAGAATTATCTATCATATTTCAGATAGTGCATGTGCTAGTCTGATTCACTACGTTCCTAAGAAAGGAGGAGTGACTATGACTATGAACAAACATAATCAGTTAATACCTACAAGATAAGTCATAGGATGGGAAATATGCATTAATTATATAAAATTAAATCTTGCCACAAGGAAAGATCATTTTCCACTACCGTTTATAGATCAAATGTTGGATAGACTAGTAGGGCATAAATACTTTTGTTTTTTGGATGGATATATTGTTTATCGCCAAATTCAAATATCTCTTGAGGATCAAGAGAAAACAACATTTACCAATCCTTATAGTACTTTTGCTTTTAGAAGAATGCCCTTTGGTTTATGTAATGCCCCAGCTACATTTCAAAGATATATGATGGCAATTTTTTTTAATTTAATTGAAAAAGAGATTGCAGTATTCATGGATGACTTTTCAGTGTTTGGAACTTCATTTGACTCATGTTTAGAACATTTATCAAAAGTTTTTAAGCACTATGAAGAAACAAATTTAGTCATTAACTGGGAAAAATGCCAACTTATGGTAGCAGGAGGAATTGTATTAGGACATCAAATATCAAAAAATGGTATGGAAGTAGATCATGCTAAAATTCAAGTGATCGTTGATTTACCTTATCCAACAAATGTAAGGGAAATTAGGAGTTTTTTAGGACATGCTGAATTCTACAGACAATATATTAAAAAAATTTCAAAGATTGCTAAGCTTTTATGCCATTTACTGGAAAAAGATGCAATTTTTAATTTTGATGAGGAATGCCTAAAAGATTTTAAGTTATTAAAAGAAAAACTAATTACTGCACCAATTATAGTTTCACCAAACTGGGAAAAACCTTTTGAATTAATGTGTGATGCTAGTGATTATGCTATTTAGACTTATAAGATGGATTCTTCTTTTGCAAGAATTTGATTTTGTAATAGTAGATCATAAGGGGATTGAAAATCAAATTGCTTATCATTTGTCCAGGCTTGAATTAGAAAAACCACTCTATTTTGAAAATGAAATTAATGTACATTTTCCAGATAAAAAATTGTTCACTATTAATGAGGGGTGTGTTCCGTGGTATGCCAACATTGTGTACTTTATTGTTAGTGATGTTATACCCTATGAAATGAGATACCAACAGAAGAAGAAATTTATTTCTGAAGCTATGACTTATTTTTAGGATGACCCATTTTTATATAAACAAGGAAACGATCTGATTATTCAGAGATGTGTACCATAAGAAGAAAGTTATGAGATTATCCAAAAATGTCATAATTCTGATTGTGGGGGACATTTTGGTGTTGATAAAACAACATACAAAATTTTACAATCTAGATTTTATTGGTCTGTGATTTTTAGAGATGTTAATGCTTATATCAAAACTTGTGATAGATGTTAAAAAGTAGGCAATATTTTTAGAAGAAATGAGATGCCCCTCAATTATATGCTAGAAGTTGAAATATTTGATATTTGGGTATTAGATTTCATGGGACTATTTATACGATCTTTCAAAAATTTATATATTTTGTTAGCAGTGGACTATGTATCCAAATGGATAGAAGCTATTCTTTACCTCGATGTGATGCTCAAAGTGTTGCAAATTTTTTGAAAATGAATATATTTTGTAGATTTGGGATGCCAAGAGTTATCATTACTGATGGGGGAAGTCATTTCAGAAATTCTATACTGAAGAAATTATTAAAGAAATATCACATAAATCATAGGATTGCTACTGCTTATCATCCACAAACAAGTGGTTTGGCTGAATTATCGGAAATTAAAAGAATTATGAAAAAAATCTGTGAATCCAACAAAAATGGATTGGTCAGTCAATCTTGACTATGCTTTGTGGGCTTATAGGAATGCATACAGAACTCCTTTAGGAATGTCCCATATAGGCTAATATTTGGAAAATCTTGTCACGTACCAGTTGAACTTGAGCATAAGGCATATTGGGCAATTAAAGAGTTCAATTATAATTTGAAATATGCTGGTGAGAAAAGATTGTTACAATTAAATGAGCTTGAAGAGATAAGGAATGAATCATATGAAAGTGCCAAAATTTACAAAGAAAAGATGAAGATGTGGCTTGATCGAAGGATTCTTACTAGAAATTTTCAGCCAGGGCAACAATTTTTGCTATATAATTCAAGGTTAAGATTATTTCCAGGAAAACTTAAGTCCCGGTGGATGGGCCTATTTATTATGATTAATGTTTACCCTTATGGAGCTATGGATATTAAAGATCCTAAGTCTGAGAAAATATTTAAAGTTAATGGACATAGACTGAAACCTTATTTTATAGGGGATTAACATAAGTTTAATGATGGAATGATGTTGGGTCAACCAGAGTAAGCACTGGTTATGTCGAGCTGACGACGTAAAACCAAGCGCTTTGTGAGAGGCAACCCATAGTTATCAGTGTGTTTTTATTTTGATTGTTGTTTTATGTGTGATTAAGAAAATTTGGGGTAGTATTTTTGAGACAATTATGGGTTAGTATTGATTTTAAGACTTTATTTATTAATCTAGACATGTTAAAATGATCATTTAGACGTTAAGTTGACTAGTGTAAAAATGTGCACTGGCGTTTAAGCCCGACAGTTTAAAAGCATGTGCGAAATTAATATTCTAGAAGGGAAAATAGCCTAGAAGGAAGGGCGAAATTAATATTCTAGAAGGGAAAATAGCCTAGAAGTTTGCAAAAACGTGCCAAGGCAGTTTTTAAACGTGTCTAGGAGTTATTAGAAGGATTTAGGTCTATAAATAGAAGAGTTTAGTCAAGGAATTTTACATCATTTTTAGCCCTAAAGTCTAAGAGAGAGGTAGATTTTAAGATGATGTCTTCATGGGAGATGGATTTGAAGAAGGAGGAAACCATGAGGAAGAAATTCATTAGTCAAAGTGCACAAAAGATGTATAAAGTGCTGCACAAAAGATGTATAACGGTTTCTTAGCCATTAGTATTGAAGGGATATCAGAGAAGATCAACAAAATTGAAAATATCATGTCTGTACTGGAGACCAAGGTATTGGAGATTCATGCAAATCTTGAGCTTATTGGATGACAATTGAAAATGCAATTTAGCCACACTAGTTTTATAGAGGAAGCAGATAAGGAGATGCTTCTGAAGCAAAAGTGGATTGAAGAAGATTGTATCAGAGCTTGTCACCACCGTCCGTTTTACCAACTTTATATTCCAGTTACCCTAGGAGATACTAATGAAAGACCTTAATTTGTTCCTACTAATGAGGAATGGAATTAAGTTCTATGTTTGAAGTTATCTTTTTGTGTGTTTAAAGTCATTGTATTTAAGTGTTTTAGTGTTTAAGACTTACTTTTAGTGTTTGTGTTACTTAGGTGTTTAATTGTGAAATATTGTTAAGTGTCTGTATTTAAGAAAATTTTCTCATCCAAGACTATTTAGAATGAGAACTAAGTGTTTAAATGTAATTGTACTTGTTTGTGAAGTAATATAAGTTTGTTTGTGTGAAATTTTGTGTTGTTTTAGCCTCGAATTGAAATTAGTTATTAAGTAGAATTTTGAGATAAAGGAGAGTTACAGGAAGTTAAAAATAGTCATTTAAGTGCTATGAGATCATTTAGGGGTGGTTTACTTAGGAAAATAGTGCATTTTACTTTAATTTGAAATTTTTGAAAATCATGCACTGGCACCTAAGTGCCACATCTCGCGCTTAAGCGCGAGCAAACCCGAGAGACAGGCACCTAAGCGCCACTTACCCGCGCTTAAGTGTTGGTTCGCGTACAGTTAAAAGTGAATTTTTGAGCTATAAATCACCATTTTTAACGCCATTGTCACCTTCTTCCTCTCTTTTAACGCCATTGTCACCTTCTT
>NW_018250383.1:16970-19064 GCF_001263595.1 Phalaenopsis equestris | reverse complement strand
GGAAGTGAAGATTTCTTGGTGGAATCAAGTGAAATTTGCTAGATCTAAGTTCTTTGAGGTAAGAGCTTTACTTCTATGTAAAAATTTTGGATTTTCTCCTTGTATTTTGAGCAGATTTGGAGAAATTAAAAAAAATCACTATTCATGGTGAAAAGTGAGGAAAAATCTATGGAAATTGCATGGGAAGTTTAGTTTGTGCTTTTGGAAGTTTAGTTTAGTAATTTAAACTTGATTTTTGAAGTTATTATTGGAATTTATCAAATTTGTAAAATGACACCAAGAAAGAAGAGGAGCAAATGCAAAGCCCCTTTCGATTCGATTAAATTTGTTAGTTCAAAAGCTCAAGATCGGTATAGTGATGTGTTGCAATCGCACAAACTGATTCAGGTGCGATGTTTTAGAAATCTGGGTGGAGACGTGGAAGATTTAATTGTTCACCGATAGTGGGAACAATCCTATTATTTCTCTGTTGTGGCAGTTATATCTATTGTGAGTGAGTTCTATGCAAATCTCCCTGAAGCTGAAGAAAATTGAGTCATGGTTCAAGAGAAGTTGATATGTTTTTCGCCAGAGGTAATCAACGTGTTCTACCATTTACCACCAGATACGTTATGTTTTAAGCAAATTATAGTCCTACTAAAGCGGAATTAGATGAGTTTATTTCTTACTTGACTGTTGGGAGAGGACTTTGGAAGATAATTAATAAAAGGAGAGTTAACTTCCCAACTTCAAAGTTATGTGCACCTTCAAAGGCCTGACACTATTTCATTTCTACTCGTATGCTTCCGACCAATCATATCAGTGAAGTGACCAGAGAAAGAACGATGTTGCATTATTGTATTCAAGAGGGAAAGCTCATCAACATTGGAGCTTTGATATGTCAGACTATCATCAGTTCTGCTACAGCTGTTACAACTACAAGTCTGGGATTTGCTTCCTTGATCTTTTCTTTGTGTGAGCAGGCTAGAGTTAAAAATGATAGCTGGGAGGAAGTGTTATTTCCTCTAAAGCCCATCACTAAGGTGAATGTGAAGACTTATTCTGAGCATTCAATTTTTTGGCTGGAGAGGGGGATTTTCCAAAATCTATGGAATGGAGACGTCTGATGCTTCTACCTCTGTTGCTTCTACATCTAGACCATCCATCTAGACCATCCTTCTACATCTAGACCATCTACCTCACGTGATTCTACATCTCGAGGTGAGTCTAATGATACCCGAGATGAGTTATTACAGAAGATGATGGAAAATATCAATTTTTACTACTGATAAGGTATAAAATTTAGAGCATTTTGCATATCATACTAATAGTTATAATAGGAGAAAGAGTGATTATGAAGAGAAATTCCACTCATCTTTGGAGAGCCTTATTAGAGGTGACCCAGGAGTGTAATTTCCTTCATTTCCTCGATATCCTGATTATGAGCCTGCAGAAAAGTGGAATAGCGGTGATTCTGAGGATGAGGAGTAGGATTAAGATATTTTTATGTTTATTTATGTTGAAGACTATGTGATGTAGTACTGCTACATTTATGTTGTGTTGATTTGGACTATGTACTATGTTATGTTTGGGACCTTTTATATTGTTATTATGATGTTGTGTTTTGTTAGTGGTCTGTTTTAGCATTCTAGGGTAGTAACTGTTGATGTGTGTTTAATACTATTTTAGTTTGATTAGGATTGAACTTGATTCTATGTTTTTTGAAAAGTTTAAAAATCTAGCTAGCTTAGATCTTAACATTAAATTTCTAAAATTGTTACCCTGTATTTTTTTTATCATGTTAGTTTGTTTGTTTGTATGCTGAGATCGTGAAATCAAGTTAGTGTGTTAGTTTACTTTTATGTTTATACCCACTGCTTAGAAGTACACTGTTTAGAAGTCTATTAAATCTCTACATTTTAAATTTAAATGAAAATATTAGAAAATTTGATTAAAAATAGTTTTACTCCTGATTTTAGTTTTATACTTGTATCATTAGAGTATAAAAATTCCTGTAAACATGTTATTCTTATTTTCATTCATGCTTATATATATTTGATGCTAAACTATTTAATCTGATAAAAATTTAAGTTTGGGGGGGGGGATGAAAAATAT
>NW_018250383.1:15093-16847 GCF_001263595.1 Phalaenopsis equestris | reverse complement strand
TTGTATTTTTGAAAAATTTAGATAATTTAGACTTTTATTTTTAATACATAAATTTCTTTTATTAAAATAATTTTCAACACTATTATTATATTTATAAGTAAAAGTCTTATATCAAGACTTTGTTTTAGGAAAGGAGAAGTGAAATTCAAAATCATTAAAGGTCTATCCAGATATAGTAATCCTTGCCTGAAAAAGAAAAGAAAAAAAAAGAAAGAAAAGAAAAAGAAATTAAAAAAGAGAAAGAAAAGAAAAAGAAAAAGAAAAAGAAAAAGAAAAAGAAAAAGAGAAAAAAAATTAGGAATGAGAAGCTTGAGGATTAGTGTCTAAAAAAAAATTGGTTCTACATTTGATCTTTTTAAAATATAAGATTTGAGAAACTCTTAAGCTTATATATATAATATAGTAAGTAAAATTATTTTTAATGAAATTTTTTAAGTGGAGATAAGAAAAGAGCTGAATTCTAAAATTGGAAAATCTACGATGTATTTTTTGTGTTTTTCTTGCAGATACAGATAAAAAGGGTGAAAATGCTTAAAGGAGTGAAAAAGGATCAAATTTGGAGCAAAAAGGTGAAAAATGTGCAAAAGAGTTTAGGCGCCTAAGCGCCAGATCCGGTGCTTAAGCGCCGATTAAACAAAGAAGGCCTCACCAACTCATCATGAAATTCCTATAGACCATTTTCAACCATCAATTTGGGCTTAGCCCAACCTTAGCACAACCTAAACCCAAGTCTAACCCAACTTCCCCAAATTGACCAAATACCCAAAACCCTCCATATTCAACCACTAAATCAATCAAAAATCACTCTAAATCTTTTCCAAACTCCTCATGAAAATAATCTACACAATATTGACCAATCAATTGGGCTCAATGTCATGGCTAGCCTAACTCAAACCCATAGGCACCCATTGGCTTAATAGGTGGTTATAACCACCATGGACTAAAATTATCACGAAAGGATGCATCTCTTAGGGAAATACATCGAATCTAGACATATTTTGAAGAGAAATCAAGACACCTTTTGGAAAATTATAAAAGAAAGAATAGAGGACTTAGAAAAGAGTCTTGAAAGTATTGGAAAGTTTTGAAAGTTCTCATTTGGGGAGTTAGTTCGGAGAGATTTTCAAGCACCACTTTTACTTTTACTTTATCCTTTTGGTTATTTTATTTTGAGTGATTATAAAAAGAAGAGAATCAAATGAACTTCATAAGTTTGGTAGAGGACTTGAGATAAGTTTTTTTTCATTTTGTTTTAAAACTATTTTTGGTTTTAATTGAGACTTATTGTTGGTTTAACAATGATTTCTTCTTTTAAACTAAAGTGTGGTTTTGTTTTCTCTATGAATTCTGAGTAGTTTTATTTATCTTTCTTCTTAAAATGATAAGTAATTAAATTTTGGACGGAAGTTGTGGAAAATATTGATCTTCAATGATGGAAGAAGTTGTGATGATTTAAATCCATGCACTTCATTTACTTCTTGATTTGGCCAATCCAGATGTTAAAATTTGTTGTGAGAACATGTAAGAACCGGGCTGGTATTGTATTATTCAACAATTGGTAAGAATCACATGAGGTTGTATGAATGAGAATGTAGTTCATATGATTGAGTGCAAATAAATAGGAAAATATTCATTGAAGGGTGTAGAGTTAGAGGACTTTAAGGTGACAGGTTAAAAACCACAACTTGGTTTATTGTTTTAAGTTCTGATACGAGATGTTAGCCCTCAGGTGGAGTGAATCAAAGGACTCTCTA
>NW_018250383.1:13940-15057 GCF_001263595.1 Phalaenopsis equestris | reverse complement strand
AGAACTATTCAAACTTTAAATTAGCCAATGTTCTTTATAGCATCTCTAGTAATGGTAAAAATATTATTGCTCCTATTTAACATAACACAATTTGCATATTTCTACAATAGAATTTTTATTCTTATTACTAATTCATAACAAGAAGAAAGATATTTTCATATTTAGTGTCTTTCTTCTACAAAAACTCTAATTATCATCTTAAATTGTTATTGTTCTATCAACATATTGAAAATACAAAAAATATTTAAATTTTCATTACTGAAAAAATCATCTTTAGTTTAGATAATTATCTTTTTATTAAAAATAGAAAGTTTGATGATCAATAGTGCATATTGTGTATTCTCCTTGTGGGTTCGATATTCAGGTCTTAATCAAAAAGTCCTATATTACTTGATAACGATACGTAGACTTGCGTAGTATCCCAATATATATAAATTAAAATTTAAATTCTTATTTTTCTTTAGGAACAAGTTTTTGGTTTTGTTACAAAGTAAGAAAATATAAGTGAAATATAATCTAAATTATTCTTGTACTGTGCATATTTGTAGTATGCAGAGATCAAGTTTTTGGCGCCATTGCCGGGGAGAAATTGATTTTGAAAGCAAATTTCTATTTTTAGAAAGTCTTATTTAAACTTTAAGTTATCTTATCTTATCTTATTTTGTTTTGTTTATTTTATTTTATTTTATTATATGTTAGTGTATCCATAGTTCAGGTTCCGTAGGACTAGTGCCCTACAATTCTGAATTAGAAATAACTATTAGTAAAATTAGAAAAACAAAAAAAAATATAAATTTTGAAAAATCCAAAAAAAATACAGAAATGGCACACCAAAACAATAAAAATGTTGAAATTCATCAATACTTTAGACCTTTAAGAGTTATGCTAACCCTACTGTAGATGAACTTCATTGAAGTATTCAAAAACCTATTGTAGTGGCTAATTCATTTGAGCTTAAACCTAGTATTATCCAAATGGTATCAAATAATCAGTTTGGGGGATTACCAACCGAAGATCTAAATTTACTTCTCGTCAATTTTCTAGAATTGTGCGCTACATTTAAATACTATGGTGTATCAGATGATGCCATAAGACTTAGGTTATTTCCTTTCTCACT
>NW_018250383.1:0-11089 GCF_001263595.1 Phalaenopsis equestris | reverse complement strand
GTGGAGACACACACACACACACACACACACACACACACACACATATATATATATATATATATAATTTTAAAAATATAGTATTTTAATTTTGAAAAATTTGAAACTAAACATATCCCATACATCCTAATAGTTTAAATGACCGGACACAACACTATAAGCAATGCATCTATCCTAAAGAATAGGCACCTTGTCAGCAAACTCGATTAAATAAACTAAAAGAGTTTATGACATCTGTTTGGTCTACGAAACTTTTTATATATTGGCAGAAAAATTCCCTTATCTAATATAAGGGTTAGAAAGGGTTTTTGTTAGTTCACTATAGAGACAGACTGATGCGGGCGAATTTAGTGTGAGAATTTCACAAATATTTTTTAATATTACAAAATTACATTTTTTAGTGTGAGAATTTCACAAATATTTTTTAATATTACAAAATTACACACGACAAATATATAATAAATATGCAATATAATCCCAACAAAAATATTTTTTATGAAAATAATTTATCTTGTAAAAATCTTTTTAAACTGACAAATCCCCTTTAAAACATTATTAGTATAAAATTTAGTAGGTGAAAAAAAAAACAATAAATGTATGAAAATAAAAACTGACCTGTAGAGGATTTCTGACTATGAAAATTGGCTTTGGTATACTGCAGGTATAAACTGTAAAACTACATACAAGCTTTAAAGAATTAAATAAAACATAATATATTCTAGAGAACTTGTTGAGAATTAAAAATAGAAATACAAAAACTGAAAAACTAAATTGAAAATACTCAAATACAGAAAAAGTGAAAGTCTACAGCTACTATTACTGATTCAGTTCACAACACAACATAAAAGTTGTTTTACTACAACAAGTTTCAAATGAAAATACATCACAATATACTCACAAATAACAAACAAACATCAAAACAAACTAAACTAAACTCAAACAAATCAATTTTCATTTCCTTTCTCATCATCATCAGAATCTTCTTCTTCTTCTTCTTCATGAACAGGAGCATAAGGAGTGAAACTGGGGTAAGCAGAAAAGTCCACATGAGGTTCACCCCTAAGATGTCTTACCATAGCATTTTCAAAATCAATATCATGTTGAGCTCTCCTTTGTTGATATTCATCATTATAAGCATTTCTTGCTCCTATCTCTCCCAACTGAGTTTGAATATTAACTATGTCCATTTGTTGAATCATTAGTTGGTCCATAATACCTTCAAGTGATACAGATTGAGAAGTAGATGCCCCTACAACAAATGTAGAGGGCCTATCCCTTCTTCAACTTCTAGATTCAACAAATGATTCTACTATCTGAATCATATGCCTCCCAATCGGATTCTGTGACTGTAATCTTTCTTCATTTATAAGGGATTCTACTTCTTATTGTTCACATAGAGTGAAAATTAGGGCAGGGTATCCCAAACCACCAGCAGTAGAACTAGACTGTAGAGTTCTAAGCTATACTCCGAGCATGTTGAACTATAAGTGCACCAACATCTATTGCCTTCATGCTCTGAATGCAATATTTTAGTATAGCTCTGTCTTTCGTAACTCAATCAAATGATTTGTTGGCAACAGTCTGGCAGAAATGAAGTGGTGCCATACTTTTGACTGAATAGTCAACATGGAAGCAGAGAAGTTAACTATCTTGTTATTCTTAATCTTCCACTCCCCTTGTCCATCAGTCAAAAATGTAATCACTTCATCCAGTGATGAATCAGTCATCACAAATGCAGCGTATTCATTGAAAAATACACCCCTTAAAAAATAAAAAGTATTGATCAGATTAGCAGTAAATTCAACTTTTTTACGTCTAACTAGGACGTGATCTTCATTAGTGAACCTTAGGTTTGCATAAAGCTCTCAAACCATCGGGACAATCGCCAAACTATCGAGAAAATTGCTACTGCAGTAAAGTAGCATAATCTTTCCCAGTTTCTGGTGAGAATCAGTCTCTTGACCTCGCCACCCGAGTTTGCAAACTCCCGTTCTTGGATAGGATCAATCTTCTCGATTCTATTTGAGTGTTATAACTATGTTGGGCCTTGAAATTGACAAATCTTCTTTTATCAAAATCAATTGATGGCCTTACTCTCTTTACTCGTGGAGCCATTTGAAGTTCTATGAAATTCCAAATAAATCCCAAATGAATAACAAAATAAAAAATTCAACTCCCCAAGTAAGATTACCTGGTAGGAAACTTTTTCACAATGAGTTTTCTTCAACTTTTTCATCAAAAATCCCAAATATCAGATCTACCAAATCCATGGTGAAAATAAAAAATTTCTAAATTAAATTGAAGTATCAGATCTACCAAATCCATGGTGAAAATAAAAAAATTCTAAATTAAATTGAAGCCTACCAAAGCTTCCCCGGCAATGGCGCCAAAAGGTTGATGCGCCCCTGGTGTGTGTTGTTTTTAACAACACTACTTGAAGATTTTAATCCCCGGTAATAGTACCAAAAACTTGATCCCAAACTTGATCCCAAGCAAAGTAAGATTTCAATTATATTTATGGAGATTCTACGCAAGTATACGTATCGTTATCAAGTAATATAAGGTTTTCTGATTAAACCCCGAATATCGATCCCAAGGAGATTGAGGTTATCACGGTGGCTTTTAAGAGAAGTTCTAGTCTAGAATAACACTCCCTAGCTTAGAAGGTCGATAAAGGTTTGGTTTTGATTGTATCTTATAATTATCACTACAATACTACTTCTACTTCTAAACTAAAATATTTAGTGAAAATCAGAAAGTGGGGTTTAATATATTAAAGGTATCCTTCCTCATGCAATGAAATTAGTGACATGTGTAAAAGTAAAACAAGTGAGAGAGATTTTGATAAATAGGAGCAATTATATTCTTTACCCTTACTAGAGATGCTATAAAGAACATTGGTTTATATAAAGTTTAAATAGTTCTAAAGATGGGCTAGGCAGGGAAGATATTAGCTCTCACTCTAGAGCTCTCTCTTATCCCTCCACCTTGAGGATAACATCTCGCATCAAAACCTAAAACAATAGACCAAATTAGGGGGTTTTAGCCTGTCACTCTAAAGTCATCTAATTCTACACCCATTAAAGATTATTTCTTTATCTATTTGCATGCAACCATATGAAATATATTCTCATCCATACAATCTCATGTGATTCTACGATAGTTGATTAAGACAACATCATCCCAGTTCTTACATGTTCTCACAACAGATTTTAACATGCAAGTTGATCAAGTTTACATGTAAATGAAGAAAAAATAAAAATCATCACAATATATTCTCACTCTACACAATTCTATATCGTACCCATGCATACTAATTCATTATAAGAGGGAAGAGTAAACAAAGGTACTCACTACACATAGAGAAATAACAAGAACTTTTCATTGAACAAGACTTTGAAACCACACAAAAAAAGTCCAAGATTGAAATAAAAATACAATGAAAGTACTTCTCTTTTATGAAAATCAATCTCTCCTTATATAGAAAAAGCAATCTCCGTACAATCCTCTCCAAGAACAAAGTGAAAAGAAAAGAAGAAATCTCTCAATCTCTCTCTTTCTCTCTCACATTGTAGCCCCACTTGGGTCTCACGCCCAAGTCTTCTTCTTTTTCTCAAAGTTTTCTTCTCCTCTTTTAATTAATTCAAGAGTTGAAGAGTTATTTTAAAAACTTATTTTAAAAATATTTCCAAGACTTTTTTTATAAGTTCTCAAGAGATTCTAAATGCATGCTTAAGTGTCTATTCAAAATTGTCCAGATTCAATGAATCTTCCAAATGGTGCCTGAAGTACCTCTTCAAAACTCCATATAACCACCAAAAATTCTTCTAGAAAGTATATTTTCTCATTTCCAACAAATTCCCTAAGAGATACATGAAGCACTGCTTCAAGAATCATCCAAATCTGACGTATATTCTAGAAGATATGTTGAAAACTGTCACCGGCGCCTAAACACCATTTTTCAACAAATTCCCTAAGAGATACATGAAGCACTGCTTCAAGAATCATCCAAATCTGACGTATATTCTAGAAGATATGTTGAAAACTGTCACCGGCGCCTAAACACCATTTTTGGGCCCTTAGGCCCCCCCCTCTCTGTCTGGTGGCACCTAAGCACCATATTTGGGCGCTTAAGCACCAGACACAAGAACTTAAGTGCCCACTTTCAGTTCTCATGGCTCCTATATGCCCCGATTCGACCCGATTTGCTCCAGTTTGCTCCGTTTTGGTCCATTTTTCTTCCATTTGCTCCAATCACTCCAAATTCTTCAATTTAATGTACCTAAAACCAAAAAACACAAAAAAATGTACCTTTAAAGTGCAATATCATTATAAAATAAAGCATGAAAAATAGTACATTTTTAGGCATATCAAAGCTCATACCAAGTGAATATGAAATCTATGGTTTTTAGCCTCCAAATCCTTCTCTTTTGTCCACAATGTGATGGCCCTAGACCAAGGTCTTGAGGTAGGAAACGACTTAACCAATGATAATGGAGTTTGTCCGTGTAATTTTTGTGGTTTTCTAGGCTAAATGGTGTGTTCGGACCTTTGGCGCATCATGCCAATCTGGCGCACTGTAAATTGACGCATCATATGCTCGAGCTTAAATTCACGAGATTTTGGTTTTTGTGGAAATCCGCTCCATGTTGCTTTACATCAACCTCTACTTGACTCAAATAACCCTTTCTAAGCATATATAAATATCACACTAGCACAAAACTTTCACAAATAACACAAGACTCTTATTTATATGTAAAATCTGCGCTATTACAAACTAACATTTTTCAAGCCAACAAACATCAAATTCAGTGTTCTGAAGCAAACAAACATCCTAACACTGAAATACAAACTTCAAAATTTAAAACATAAACATAGCTAGTGTTCATTAGAAAGGAAATGCAATCCAACTCAACAAAATAACTAAAAAAAACGTTTCGTGCATAAATAAAGATCAAGCATCTTCTTCACTATCATCCTCCTAGATATCTCTCATAGATAGGCAGTGCACATACAAGTTGTAGAAGGGTCAAAATGGAAATTCATCAGTTGAATTTTACTCCTCAATCTAAGCATGTTTCTTGAAAGTACGTACCAAACCTTCTTCAATAATAATTATTCCTTAATTCAATCTTCCTTCAAAATGTTCCTTTAGTCTCCAATCTTGATGATCCAACATTTCAGTAATATTCCCAATCACATGCATGAGATTCTTCACCTCTTTTTCAATCTTCTTGATCTTCTTTAAAAGTGCACTGGAGTTATAGTAAGGTTGAATATGTGATGAATTTTGAGATCCTTGATCCATCAACACATTTATATCATTTTCATCTCCCATTCCAATACAGTTGCAATAGACTTCTGGATCCATTGGCTTCCAAGGGAGAAGCATTTTTTCCCAACTTTCATAGGGTACATGCGATTGACTGCATAGAAGGAAAATTGTGGATGGATGTCAAAGTTCAATTGCAGATCCATTGACAATCAAACCTAGAACTAATTTCACAATAATAACTCCAACATCAATAGGCTTTCTGGTTTGAATGTACCAATTTAAAATTGCGCTCTCCTTTGTTACCTTACTAATTTTCATAGTAGGTATTAATTTTGATGAAATGAAGAAGTGTCAGGCTTTTGAAATTGGATTTAAAAATGATGAGGGAAAAATTTAATTTCCATCATCTTTGGCTTCCTAATTTGCATCTTCATCCGTAAGGAAGAAGTAGAGTTCGTTTGCATAATGGCAGATAGACACATTCTCAATCATAAACATCTTGTTTATTCTTGAAGGAGTGAATTGCATAAACATGTCTCGCACGTAAATCATTCATTGGTTGATCCCATGGAGATTTACATAAAATTCTTTTACTGCGGGAATAACAACAGTGACAGTAGTGTAGCAAAGCACTTCCCAATGCCTCTGCCCTATAGTCTCTTCTACTCGAGTATTTGGCATGTTTAATCCTCAATTCGTAAGTCCCCTTTCTTTGATAAGACTTTTCTTCACTGGCACCCGATCATGTAACATCTACGCATCAAAACTGATGAACTTTCTCTGGTTGAAAATTCAAAATCTAGCAAAGTTTTTAGAGTGGGAATCCATAGGATCTGAAAGTGGTGACTCTTCCCTCGTTTTACCCCCTAAAATATGAGTTGGATTCAATTTTTAGGAGTTATATGGACAAGAAACCACCAGAAATAGTGTAAAACCGCCATTTGACATTGACAAGAAACCACCAGAAATAGTGTAAAACCGCCATGTGACATTTTTTAAATCATTTTCGGACACGCAGCGCATCATGCGCTAGCTCTCTGGAATTTGGCGCAGCATTCACCAGTTCCAAAATTTTTCGCCAATTCAATTTTGATCCAATAATTTTTCAATTTTCCATAAAATTAGGCAAATAAAAATGTTTCTAAATATTTTATCAAATACACAAACTACATAAAAACCTAATCATAAATATACGTAAATTATTTCAAACAAAACAAACTCAAAAGCAAACTAAACAACGATAAATTTGGGTTGCCTCCCACAAAGCGCTTGGTTTAATGTCGTCAACCCAACATTCCCAATTTTATTCCGGTTGACCCAACATTACAGTCTCTTTAAAAATTGGTCTTTGACCATCAAAATATAATTTCAAACTGTGTCCATTCACTTTAAATATTCTTTCAGTATTGGGGTCTTCAACATTAACTGCCCCATAGGAATAGACTTTTATAACTTTGAATGGCCCTTTCCACTTAGACTTCAATTTTCCAGGAAATAATTTCAATCTTGTATTATATAATAAAACTTATTGTTCAGGTTCAAATTCTCTTTTTATTATCTTTTGATCATGTCATTCTTTCACCTTTTCCTTATAAATCCTTGCATTATTGTAAGATTCATTCCTAATTTCTTCAAGCTCATTCAATTGCAATAATCTTTTCTCGCCGGCATCTTTCAATTTGAAATTGAATTCTTTTATCGTCAAAAAAACTTTATGATCCAATTCAACTAGTAAGTGACAAGTCTTCCCAAACATTAATCTATATGTGGATGTTCCTATAGGTGTCTTATAGGTTGTCCTGTATGCCCATAATGCAGTATCTAATCTAGTAGACCAATTCATTTTATTAGGATTAACACTGTTTTTCAAAACTTTCTTAATTTCATGATTAGATACTTCTATTAAACCATTAGTCTAGGGTTGATAAACAGTTGTAATTTTATGCATTATATTATATTTCTCCACCAGTGTTGCAATTGTTGCATTCCTAAAATGAGATCCTCCATTGGTAATGATTACTCTCGGTATTTCATATCATGTAAAAATATTTTTAATTAAAAATTTTGAAACACTCCAAGCATCACATCAAGGTAAAGCAATTGCTTCAATCCATTTTAAAATGTAATCCACTGCAATCAATATGTATATATTTCCGAATGAGGGTATAAATGGTAATCCCCATGCATACAATCCCCATGCATAAAAAATTTCAATTTACAAATTAAAATTTAGAGGCATTTCATTTCTTTTTGAAATATTACCTACTCTCTGACACCAATCACATGTTTTGATATATATATTACATCTCTAAATAGAGGAGGCCAATAAAATCCAAATTGTAAAATTTTATGAATAGTTCTATGGTTCCCAAAATGACCTCCAATCTCAGAATCATGACATTTTTGGATAATTTCTTGATTTTATTTATAAGGCACACATCGTTTCATTATTAAATATTTTTTCATTATTAAATCTTTTCATTTTTTATATAAATAAGGATCATCCCAAAAATATAATTTTGCATCATAAATGAATTTTTTTTTTGTTGTTTTGTCAACTCATAAGGTAAAATACCATTAACAATATGATTTACAATATTAACATACCACGTTATTTCCCATCATTTTACAGCATAAAGTAGTTCATCAGGAAAAATTTCATTAATTTCCCTCTCCAAATCAAGTATTTTTTCTTATTCTAGCCTAAATAGATGATCAGCAATTTGATTATCAGTCCATTTCCTACCGACTATTACGAAATTAAACTCTTGCATAAGAAGTACCAGTACCCATCTAATTAATCCATTCTTTTTTTGCATCAAATATTTAATAGCCAAATGGTCAGTATGCACAACACATTTAGCTCCAACCAGATATGACCTAAACATATCAAAACCATACACAATGGCTAATAACTAATTAATTTGAGCATCATTAAGAGTCTTACTAGTATAGTATATAACTTTAAAAATCTTTTCATATCTCTGCCCTAAAATAACTCCTATTGTATAATCACTAGCATCACATATTAATTTGAAAAGTTTCTCCCAATCAGATGAAATAATTACATGAGCAGTGATTAATTTTTCCTTTAAAGTTTCAAAGGTAATACAGCAATATTGATTAAAGTAAAATTTTGTATCTTTTTCCAGAATTTGGCATAAGGATTTAGTAATTTTTAAAAAGTCTTTAATATATCTCCTGCAAAATCAAGCATGTCCTAAAATGTTCCTACCTCCTCTTATTGTAATAGGTGGAGGTAAGTTTGATATAACCTATATTTTCGCAGAATATACTTCCATGCTTTCTTCTAAAAGTTTATGCCCAAGTACAATTTCTCCTGCAACCATAAATTGGCAACCATAAATTGACACAACCATAAATTGACATTTTTTCCAGTTCAATACAAGATTAGTCTTTTCACAACGTTCTAGAACTTTTGTTTTCGTTCGTTTTTCTCTCTTTTATTTTAAAAGGAGTCGTCAGCTTATCGATCGTCGTACTTCCCCCATTCTCGTATATTTCTCCTATTCGAATAAATCTCCCTCCTAAATCAAATTAGTGATTTGAAGAGGAGAGGAACCGAATAAGAAGTGACATACGAAAAAACGACAAACAAGAGAAAACACAAAACGTGGAGAGCCTACGTGCGGTAAACCTTTCAATTTAGATTATCGTGAACCTGGGGCAATAGGTATTCAAAAGAAGGTTATTCCGTTTGGGAACAGTCCCGATGCTTCAAAGCTCATACTAAGCCATCGGGCAGAGAGTGAGTCTCTCACATCCCGAATGGGTAGCGGCTCATCGGCACACGGGGCCCACAAAATAACCTAAATCATCTTGACTGGGATATCCCAACACGTCAAAGCACGTCCGGGCCATAAGGGCGGAGGACAAATCGTCGTATCCCAAATGGGCGGCAGCTCATCGGCATCGAGAAGTCAAAATGATATCAACGAAGTCAAGGAGCGACAGGGCTCAAAGGGGCTCAACAAAAAGGAATGTAGAGTGATCCTAAAAGGTAGAGGTAACTGGGTCGGGTACCACAGACCCGTCATCCACAGCTAACAGGACTCTAAGTCTACCAGGTCGTGAAGGTAGTCGACCCAACAAGTCCTAAAAGAAAGTAGAGGTTCAGCTACAAAGCTGAAAACGATCTAAACAAAAATGACTTACACCCCGTCTGGGTCGCGGAGCCTTCTAACATCCTAAGCGCACTAGACAACCACCTATAAAGAGGTATGCTGGGCCAGTCAAGTTGGAGAAGCACGGGGACTCCTCCTCGGGACATGCAAATATGTTGCAGTTATCTAGAGCGGTCCTTAAGTATTGTGGAGGCCCTATTAATATAAGCGGGAAAGTAAATGTGAAAGTTTTTAAATCCTGAATATTTTAATCCTAAATTTTAATTATCTTGAATATTTTATTTAGGATTTTGTAAGAAAAAAAATTATAATTTTAGGGTCCTTAATGAGCCTAGATTATATCGTGAAATCCCAGATCACAGAAAGAAACAAGGAAAACACATGCAAGTGCAAACATGCAATATGATGCAAAAAGCAAAAAAAAGCAAGTCAAATCAAAATAATTAACAGGCCGATGCCGCTGGGTTGGCAACATATCCCAGAAAAGAAAAAGGCGGTCGGACTCTGGATAAACATGCCCGGTCCTAATTCTATACATCAATATAGAATGCAGAATTAAGATACGGGGCACGAACATCTGCTCCTAGTTCCCTCCACGTGGTTCCCGCGCCAAACGCCTCGAAACTCGTGCTCGTATCTTATTTCTGCTATAGGACTCTCCTAGACTCTAAAAAATCCGTGCCAGTATCTTATTTCTGCTACAGGACTCTCCTAGACTCTAAAAGTGCATAGGAAAATAAAAGACTCAATCCTGCATGAAAACAAGTGTTAGCGGGAAAACTCACATGCAAATATCGTATCATTAGTCATGCCTTAAAAGTGGGGGAGCTAATAGCACCTGCAAGCAAAAATGTCAGAAATCATTTCTTGCTCCCCCTATAGCGGTACGGGCAACATATCACATAAAAGAAAAAGGCGGTCGGACTCCGCATATACATGCCCGGTCCTAATTCAATACATCAATATAAAATGCAGGATTAAGATATGGGGCACGAGCATCTGCTCCTGGTCCCCTCCACGTGGTTCCAGCGCTAAATGCCTTTGAACCCGTGCCCGTATCTTATTTTTGCAAAGTGTCAAACGCCTTAAAAGTGGGAGAGCTAATAACATGCAGGCAAAAGGGTCAGAAATCATTATTTTCTCCCCTATAGCGGTACCTGTGTGTGTGCAAATAAATAGACATAGCTCCCTGCAGAAGAACGCCCTAACATACTACCATACATATGCAGCATGCAGGCACATCACAAACATAATGCAAGAAAAAGATACCTGACTAGGGCAACCAGTCCAGCAAAGAACAATAGTCAGGCATAGAAAAGACTACCTATCACCCTAAATCCTAACCTAGCACACCATCTAACAAAAAGTGTCTCAACCTAGTATCTAAGGGCGGAGTAGATCTGAGTATAGTATGACTTTGACATGGTCATCAAACCGGCCCCAACCTAAAGATCCGAAGGATCTAAAGGGTGTCCCGAAGAGAGGTGACACGAGTTAGATCAATTAGATCTTTATCACAGTCATATTCATGCCAATCCCGATGACTTAACTCGCATTGCTCACCGGGATCAACCCAGCAAGCAATGCTCGTTAAGACATCGCGACCAACACGGAGTCACTCTCCTAACGAGTCTAGTTCGCTATCCATGCAAACATGCAAATACGAATGCAA